>NC_041389.1:315525157-315611829 GCF_002162155.2 Triticum dicoccoides | reverse complement strand
ATAGCATATCTGCGTTCCAAGGATAGCACAATATGTTTTGAAGAGATTACTGGTGAACTGTGAACCGTTGTCGGTGATGAGGCGATTAGGGACCCCGAATCGGCTCATGAGGCCCTTGATGAACTTGACTGTGGAGCCAGCTGGGATGGTGCGGACCGCTTCTACCTCCGCCCACTTGGTGAACTTGTTGATGGCGATGTAGAGGTAGCGGTAGCCCCCAGGCACTCGAGGAAATGGGCCCAAGATATCTAGCCCCTAGACCGCGGACGGCCACGAGAGTGGGATGGTATGCAGGCCCTGAGCTGGCCGATGGACCTGCTTGGCATGGAATTGGCAGGCTTCACAAGCCTTCACCAGCTCGATTGCATCGTTGAGTGCCGTGTGCCAATAGAACCCGCTGCGAAACGCTTTGCCGATGAGGGTCCGTGATGACGAGTGGTGTCCACAATCTCCACCGTGTATGTCAGCCAGCAACTCCTTCCCCTATTCCCTAGAGATGCAATGCAGGGAAACATCGTTTGGCCGCTTCCGATAGAGCTCTCCGTCTTGGATCAGTAGGCCGTGGCCTGCCGGGCCACACGTTCCGCCTCCTCCTCCTTCTCTGGTAGAGTCCCTTGCATCAGATAGTCCTTGAATCCTGTGGTCCAGCACCCCTCCTGAGGCTCCAGCACCAGGAGAAAGTGCGCTCCCTAGGCCGGGCCACAGGCCGGGGCTCCCATGGCTGGTGGTTGAGGGAGTTCCTCTCGAGGTTGCGCTGTGCTCGACAGTGATGGCGCTGCCAAAGGCTTGAAGAGTCGTTCCTCGAAAATGCCAGGCTCCTGAGGCAGCTGCCTAGATGCCCTCCTGGCGATGTCATCAGCCTCCTGGTTGGTGCCGCGGGGCACATGCTGCAACTCCAGCCCCCAAAACTGCTTTTCCATCCTACCTCCGCAAGATACGCTTCCATGTGCTCGTCCTTCGGCTCGTACACCTTGTTGGAGAAGTTGACAAGGAGCAGTGAATCACCCTTGATAATGAGGCGCTTCACCCCCAGTGCTGCTGCAGCTTTCAAGCCTGCTATGAGGCCCTCGTATTCTGCTATGTTGTTGGAGATCTTCTCGCCGTGCTGGAAACAGAGCTGTACGGCGTAATAGAGCTTGTCCTGGGTGGGGGATATAAGCACTACGCCAGCCCCCGCTCCATGTCGCGAGAATGCTCCATCGAAGTACATGACCCAGCCATCTGGTGCCTCACTTCTTGGGGAAAGTGACCGATCTTCGCCTGCTTCGATCCCTGGTGCCTCTGTCCATTCTACCACAAAATCTGCAAGTGCGGCTCCCTTGACGACCCTGGTTGTGCTGAATTCCAACTGAAACGCTTGCAGCTCAATGTTCCACTCGGCGACCCTTCCAGCGGAGTTGGGACTCCTAAGTACCCTCTCCAATGGGTAGGCCGAGACGACCTTGATGGGGTGACCTTGAAAGTAATGCCGCAGCTTACATGAGGCCACTAGCAGTGCAAGCAAGAGCTTCTAAGGCATGCGGTATCGTGCCCTTGCATCCCGCAACACTGTGCTGACGAAATACACCGGATGCTCGACGAGGGTGGGTGTGCTGACGAGGTCCGTGCCCTCCGGAGGATTAGGCGCCTCCTGAGACGACGAAGCCCCCAGCACCTGGTTGCCTGGTGAGGCCTCCTCAGCCCTAGGGGCGTTTTCCTGTTGGGGCTGGTCTCCATCTACTGAGGTCGTGGTCTTCGCGAGGCCTTCTTGGTCTTGTGCTGCCGCGGCCGGGGCCATGGCCAGTCATGACGCAGCCTTGACCTGGCGCTCTTCCCGAACCACCACTAGAGCTGCATTGGCGGAGTAGGGTGTGGCGGCGAGGTAGAGCACTAGGGGCTCGAGAGGGCGCGATGCCACCATCACAGGAGGGCTGGTCAGGTACTTCTTGAGGTCTTGGAACGCTTTGTAGACCTCTTGTGTCCATTCAAACGGACCCTTCTTCTTCATCAGCTTGAAGAAAGGCAAGGCGCGTTCCCCCAGCTTGGAGATGAAGCGTCCCAACGCAGTTATGCGTCAGGCAAGCTTCTGCATCTCTCTGAGGGTTTGCGGTGGACTCATGTCTTCGATGGCCTTGACCTTCTGTGGGTTGGCCTCGATCCCCCTGCGGGACACGAGGAAGCCCAGAAGCTTGCCCGAAGGAATGCCAAACACGCACTTCGCTGGGTTGAGCCGCAGGTCCACTTCACGGAGGCTCGTGAAGGTCTCTTCTAGGTCTTGGATCAAGGTCTTCGCCTCCCGAGACTTCACCACAATGTCGTCGACGTAAGACTCGGCGTTCTTCCCGAGCTGCCGGCCCAAGGCGATGTGCATCAGCCGCTGGAAGGTTGCGCCCGCGTTGTGCAACCCGAACGACATGCATGTGTAGCAGTATACCCCTCATGGGGTCAGGAAAGCCGTCTTTTCCACATCTTCTACTACCATTTTGATTTGGGGATAGCCCGAAAACGCATCCTAGAAGCACAGTAAGTTGCACTCGGCGGTGGAGTCGACGATTTGGTCGATGCGAGGGAGTGGGACAGGTCTTGAGGGCAGGCCTTGTTGAGGTTGGTGAAGTCGACACACATGCGCTCCTTTCCTCCCTTTTTCGGCACGACAACAGGGTTTGCCAGCCATTCGGGCTAGCGAACCTCGCGAATAACACCTGCTACCTCTAGCTTGCAGGTTTCTTGGACGATGAAGGCCTTCTTCTCGGTGGACTGCCGCCTTGCTTTCTGCTTCACGGGGCGTACATTGGGGCACACATTCAGGTGATGCTCAATCACCTGCCTTGGAACCCTGATCACCCACAAGTATAGGGGATCTATCGTAGTCCTTTCGATAAATAAGAGTGTCGAACCCAACTAGGAGCAGAAGGAAATGATAAGAGGTTTTCAGCAAGGTATTATCTGCAAGTACTGAAAAGTGGTAACATATAGTTTTGTGATAGGATAAATTGTAATGAGCAACAAGTAACAAAAGTAAATAAAGTGCAGCAAGGTGGCCCAATCCTTTTTGTAGCAAAGGATAAGCCTGGACAAACTCTTATAATAGGAAAAGCGCTCCCGGGGACACATGGGAATATCGTCAAGCTAGTTTTCATCACGCTCATATGATTCGCATTCGGTACTTTGATAATTTGATATGTGGGTGGACCGGTGCTTGGGTACTGCCCTTACTTGGACAAGCATCCCACTTATGATTAACCTCTATTGCAAGCATCCGCAACTACAACAAAAGTATTAAGGTAAACCTAACCATAGCATGAAACATATGGATCCAAATCAGCCCCTTACGAAGCAACTCATAAACTAGGGTTTAAGCTTCTATCACTCTAGCAACCCATCATCTACTTATTACTTCCCAATGCCTTCCTCTAGGCCCAAATAATGGTGAAGTGTTATGTAGTCGACGTTCACATAACACCACTAGAGGTTAGACAACATACATCTTATCAAAATATCAAACGAATACCAAGTTCATAATCAGAGGGGTAATATTGTGCATAAAGGATCTGAACATATGATCTTCCACCAAATAAACCAACTATCATCAACTACAAGGAGTAATCAACACTACTAGCAACCTACTAGCACCAATCCCGGACTCGGAGACAAGAATTGGATACAAGAGATGAACTAGGGTTTGGAGATGAGATGGTGCTGGTGAAGATGTTGATGGAGATTGCCCTCTCCCATTGAGAGGAGCGTTGGTGATGACGATGGTGATGATTTCCCCCTCCTGGAGGGAAGTG
Source organism: Triticum dicoccoides (assembly GCF_002162155.2). Lineage (NCBI taxonomy): Eukaryota > Viridiplantae > Streptophyta > Magnoliopsida > Poales > Poaceae > Triticum > Triticum dicoccoides. The sequence continues at coordinate 315,608,059 of NC_041389.1, read as the reverse complement.
TCCCCGGCAGAACAGCTCTGCCAGAGCCCTAGATTGGTTCCGCCATGGTTCCGCCTCGTGGCGGCGGAGTGTCGTCCCAAAAGGTTCTCTTCTATTTTTTTCTCATCGAAAGACTTCATATGGGAGAAGATGGACGTCGGAGAGCCACCAGGGGGCCCACGAGGTAGGGGGCGCGCCCAGGGGGGGCGGGGGCGCCCCCACCCTCGTGAGCAGGGTGTGGGCCCCCTGGCCTTCATCTTTGGCGACAATTTTTCTTTATTTATTCTAAGGTATTCCGTGGAGTTTCAGGACTTTTGGAGTTGCGCAGAATAGTCCTTCAATATTTGCTCCTTTTCCAGCCCAGAATTCCAGCTGTCGGCATTCTCCCTCTTCATGTAAACCTTGTAAAATAAGAGAGAAGAGCCATAAGTATTGTGACATAACGTGAAATAACAGCCCGTAATGCAATAAATATTGACATAAAAGCATGATGCAAAATGGACGTATCTACTCCCCCAAGCTTAGACCTTGCTTGTCCTCAAGCGAAAAGCCGATAACAATAAATATGTCCTCATGTTTAGAGGTAGAGGCGTCGATAAAAATAAAATACGGACATGAGGGCATCATGATTACTTCATAACAGCAACATATATAAATTTTGTCATATGATTACTTACGTTCAAGTGATCATCTTTTCACAAAGCCAAAATATGAATCAGAAACTTTATTGGGCACCAACAATTATAATCTCAGTCACTGAAGCAATTGCAATTTATCATAACATCGGAAAGAGTCTATGTTAGAGCTTAAAAGCAAGTCCACATACTCAACTATCACTTAGTCCTTCATAATTGCTAACACTCACGCGATACTTGTGGTTACGGAGTTTTAATCGGACACAGAGAAAGATAGAGGCTTATAGTTTTTGCCCCACAACTTTTTACCTCAAGGGTAATGTCAACAGTAATAGTTCACGCTCCCCCACATCCAATTAGATATATATATCATGTTCTTTCCAACATGCTGAGCTTTGCCAAAGGATAAAATGAAAAAAAGGAAGGGTGAAGATCACGGTGACTCTTGCATAAGGTAGAGGATAATAATAAAAGATAGGCCCTTCGCAGAGGGAAGCAGAGGTTGTCATGCATGTTTAGGGTTGATGCACAAAATCTTAATGCAAAAGAACGTCACTTTATATTGCCCATTGCATGTGAACCTTTATTATGCAGTCCATCGCTTTTATTGCGTCCACAACAAGTTCGTACAAAGCTTATTTCTCTGCACTAATAAGTCATGCAAATTTAGAGAGCAATTTTTTATTGCTTGCACCGATGACAACTTACTTGAAGGATCTTACTCAATCCATAGGTAGATATGGTGGACTCTCATGGCAAAACTGGTTTAAGGGTATTTGGAAGCACAAGTAGTATTTCTACTTAGTGCTGAAGATTGGCTAGCATGAGGGGAAAGGCAAACTCAACACGGTAGAGGAACCATGACAATGTACTTTATCTCAGATGTAAGAAAACATAACTCATTATGTTATCTTCCTTGTCCAACCTCAACTCTTTAGCATGTCATATTTTAATGAGTGCTCCCAATCATAAAAGATGTCAATGATAATATATCTATATGTGAAACCTCTCTTTCCTTATTACTTCCTATTAATTGCAACGATGACCAAAGCTATATTTGCCAACTCCCAACAACTTTTAATCATCATACTCTTTCTATGTGAAGTCATTACTTTCACTAAGATCAATATGAACTCTTGATTCTTTTTATTCTTTTTCTTCTAATCACCCAAGATCATGGCAAAATACTCAAGCCCTTGACTCAACACTAATCTTTATTATATAGCTCACGGACTCGATTACAAAGAAGGAACATAAAGCAAAACTCAAAACTAGATCATGCCATGACTTTATTCTACTAAATCAAGATACTACTAATAGGATCGAACTAAGAAAAATGGTAAAGATAGGAGTTGTGATGGTGATATGATACCAGGGCACCTCCACCAAGCTTGGCAGTTGCCAAGGGGAGTGCCCATACCCATGTGATTATGTCCTCGGAGGCGATGGAGGTGGTGATGATGACGGTGGATAATCGCACATCGAGCGTAAAAGTTCCTCCAACTTGCGGATAATGTTCTTGAGCCCGGCAATATGATCCTTCAACAAAATATTCTCCTGTGTAAGATACTTGTTCTGTATGCGGGCTAACTCAATCATCTGGAAGGCTTCAATCTCTGTTGGAGTGAAAAGGTTAGGTAAAGGTTGAGGGATGTCTTCTTCTTTCACCACCGGAGCTTGAACCTCCATAGCCTTCTTGATCCTTTCATCCTTGTTGATCTCTTATGGTTCCTCTCTTATGGCATCCTTGAAGAGAGTAGGCCAATAAAAACTAGATTGCAATACCTTATGTGCAGTTCTATCTCCAGCGTGATGTCCTCCATAAGCTTCGGAGTGACACTTGCGTAGGATCTGTTCCTGTTCATGCTCAGGTACACAACGTCTAATAACACAATCTACTCCTTCTTTATAAAGATGTGGGTCATCCCAAAAGTAATGTCACAAGTCATAGAAAAACTTTTTCTTTTGTTGGAATGTGAAGCTAGGCGGTATAAATTTAGCAACAATATATTTAGCATAATCAGCATACCACAGAGTGCTACGGGAAGTACTTATGACATTTAATTGCTCATCAGGAAAGCTGTCATCAATAGGTAGTGGGTCATCAAGAACATTCTTTAGCCTAGACAAGTTGTCTGCAACGGGGTTATCAGCTCCTTTTCTATCAACAATATGTAAATCAAATTCCTGAAGCAGGAGAACCCATCTAATGAGTCTAGGTTTTGCATCTTTCTTTTCCAAAAGATATTTAATAGCAACATGATCTGTATGGATAATTACTCTAGAATCAACAATATATGGTCTGAATTTATCACAAGCAAATACAACCGCTAAAAGTTCCTTTTCGGTAGTAGCATAATTTCTTTGAGCATTGTCTAGAGTCTTACTAGCATAATGGATAACATTCAATTTCTTATCAACTCTTTGCCCTAGAACAGCACCTACAACATAATCACTAGCATCACACATAATTTCAAAGGGTAAATTCCAATCAGGTGGCTGAACAACAGGTGCGGAGACTAATGCTTTCTTAAGTATTTCAAATGCTTCTACACAGTCATCATCAAAGACAAATGGTACATCTTTTTGTAATAAATTAGTCAGAGGCCGAGAGATTTTTGAGAAGTCCTTGATGAACCTCCTATAAAATCTGGCGTGACCAAGGAAACTTCTTATACCTTTGATGTCCTTGGGACATGGCATCTTTTCAATAGCATCAACATTGGCTTTATCAACTTCAATACCTCTTTCAAAAACTTTGTGCCCCAAGACAATACCTTCATTAACCATAAAGTGTCACTTTTCCCAATTCAAGACAAGATTAGTTTCTTCACATCTCTGCAAAACTCGAGCGGGATTGCTCAAGCAATCATCAAAAGAGGAACCATAGATGGAAAAGTCATCCATGAAAACCTCACAAATTTTCTCACAAAAGTCAGAGAATATAGCCATCATGCATCTTTGAAAGGTAGCAGGTGCATTACATAAACCAAAAGGCATATGTCTATAAGCAAAAGTACTAAAAGGGCATGTAAAAGTAGTCTTTGATTGATCTTTAGCCGACACAGGTATTTGAGAAAAACCAGAGTAACCATCTAGAAAGCAATAATGTGTATGTTTGCATAGTCTTTCTAGCATTTGATCAATAAAAGGTAAGGGGTAATGATCTTTCTTAGTAGCCTTATTTAATTTGCGGAAATCAATTACCATCCTATAACCTGTGATAATTCTTTGCGGAATCAATTCATCTTTATCATTAGGGACAACAGTAATACCTCCCTTCTTAGGGACACAATGGACAGGACTTACCCACTGGCTATCAGCAATGGGATAAATTATACATGCCTCCAAAAGCTTGAGTATTTCTTTTCTTACCACTTCTTTCATTTTAGGATTCAAACGTCGTTGAGGATCACAAACTGGTTTGGCATCAGCTTCCAAATCTATTTTATGTTGACATGCTCATGAAGCCATGGCGGTGGGCCATCCTTGGGCCCCTGGCAGGCGTCGCCCGCTGGGCCGCAGGCAGAAGGGCCTGGGTACCCACAATCCCACGGGCCCAACAATTTTGTTCTGATGGATCTCTTAAATGAATGGTGGAAGTGTAGTTTTGTTCTGATGGCTCTCTTAACGAGTAGGTGGAGGTGGAGGGGGTATAAATAGCCTTCACCCAAAATCGAACCGTTACAAGCCTTTTTACTCAACTCGGTGACACCGATCCAAAAAACTTGGTGAGACTGACCTATGTAAAAGATTTCAACCTTGGGCTTCTCGGTGACACCGATATGTGATTACATAAGCAAGACTGTGTTTCGGTAATTTCGGTTGGTTCAACTTGGTAATTCCGAAGTGAAGTGATAAGATTACAGAAACTTGGTCAGTGCAAACCGATGAGACCGATCATCATCTCGGTGAGACCAAAACTCTAGGGTTTGGCTCTGGCATAGAATAGGATCAACTCGGTGGGTTTGGATGTGGAGATTTTGGTGGGACCGAGTTGGCTTTTTAGGTTTTGGACAGAAGAGATATTGAGAAAGTGGTTATGGTTTTTTGGAGCAATAGTATTGGCTTTCCTATGGAGTCAATGTGATCTTGGACCACTTAACCAAAAATGTGGAGTCTTGAAGCTTTGGCATCCATGTCCATAGCACTTTTAGGGGTCCACATTCTCATGTCCTTGCCATGACAATCAATGAACTTTTCTGAAATATAACTTGAATGGGCATTAGTTCAATGACATATATGTTGTTATGATTACCAAAACCACTCGGGGATTAGTTGCACCTTCAATATGTTTAACTCAGTAGCCTGGATTCAGCGTATTATGAGTAAACATATTTGTGATGACAATTAGAGATTATATTTTCTCATGCCATGCTTAAGTAGATAGGAGTGGATAATGATTTATCTTGAGTGTCAACATGCATTAAAATGATTGTAGTTTAGTATGTAAGGATGATATCCTCCTCTGAAGATCAAGTGGCTTGACTTGGCACATGTTCACACATGTAGTTGATTCAAAACCAATTCAACCTTTATGATATTTATATTCAGATTGTTTATATCCTAATCATGCTCATGTCCAATGTTAAACATTCGCAATACATGATTATGACCGTTGTCGCTCTCTAGTTGGCCGCTTCTCTATCTATTTGCTAGCCTTCGCCTGTACTAAGCGGGAATATTGCTTGTGCTTCCAAAATCTTGAAACCCAAAGTTGTTCCAAAATAGACCACCATATCTACCTATATATGGTACTACCCTGCCGTTCCAATTAAATTTGCATGTGCCATCTCTAATCATTCAAATAAACATTTGTTCTGTGTGCCCATACTGCTCATGGAGTGATCGGGCGGTCTATATCTTCCATGATATAAGTGGGTTATTATTATGATGGGAGTTTATTCGCTCGTCCTTGCACGAGAGATGCTGGTAATTGGGATGCCCAGTCCCATAAAAACAAAGAAAATATAATATAGCAGAACTCCCACTTGAAAGTTGATTGTTTGGAGGGCACCCACGGATTCGGCTAGCGATGGCTTGTATTTGTATGGATGTGGGGGAGTTAAACTTTTCATTTCTGCATGGGAACCACCAATAGTGTGTTTAGCATGGAAGATATTGAAATCCTTATCGAAAACTATCTGTTACCGATAATTTCAGTGCTTACAGAGAATACCTTACTGAAACCCGCTTGTCACTTCCTTCTGCTCCACGTTGGGTTCGGCACTCTTACTTATCAAGAGGACTACGATAGACCCCTTATACTTTTGGTTCATCAAGGATCTTTTCTGGCGCCGTTGCCGGGGAGTGAAGCGCCTTTGGTAGGTGGAATTTGGTAAGGAAACATTTATATAGTGTGCTGAAATTAACTGTCACTTGTTACTATGGAAAATAATCCTTTGAGGGAATTGTTCGGGGTATCTTCACCCCGACTGATAGAGAAAAGAGCTGCTCCTCAACCTACTAAACCTACTAAAAATATTTACTTTGAAATTCCTTCGGGTATGATAGAGAAACTTCTAGCTAATCCCTATACAGGAGATGGAACATTACATCCCGATATGCATCTAATCTATGTGGATGAAGTTTGTGGATTATTTAAGATTGCAGGTATGCCCGAGGATATTATCAGGAAGAAGGTCTTCCCTTTATCTTTGAAGGGAAAGTCATTGACATGGTTTAGGCTTTGTGATGATATTGGATCGTGGAACTACAACCGATTGAAATTGGAATTTCATAAGATGTTTTATCCTATGCATCTGGTTCATCATGATCGTAATTATATATATAATTTTTGGCCTCGCAAAGGAGAAAGTATCGCTCAAGCTTGGGGTAGGATGAAGTCAATGTTTTATTCATGACCCAATCATGAGCTCTCAAGAGAAATTATTATTCAAAATTTTATGCTCGACTTTCTCTCAATAATCGCTCCATGCTCGATACTTCTTGTACTGGTTCTTTTATGATGAAAACTATTGTATTTAGATGGGATTTATTGGAAAGAATTAAACGCAACTCTGAAGATTGGGAACTCGACGAAGGTAAGGAGTCGGGTATAACACCTAAGTTTGATTGTGTTAAATCTTTTATGGATACCGATGCTTTTCATGAATTTAGCACTAAATATGGACTTGACTCTGAGATAGTAGCTTCTTTTTGTGAATCATTTGCTACTCATGTTGATCTCCCTAAGGATAAGTGATTTAAATATCATCCTCCCATTGAAGTAAAAGTAGTAGAACCTATTAAAGTTGAAGAAAAGACTATTACTTATAATGTTGATCCTATTGTTCCTACTGCTTATATTGAGAAACCACCTTTTCCTATTAGAATAAAGGATCATGCTAAAGCTTCAACTGTGGTTCATAAGAGTAATGCTAGAACACCTACACCCCGTGAGCAAATTAAAGTTGAACCTAGTGTTGTTATGGTTAAAAATCTCTTGGTCGATAATATTGATGGGCATGTTATTTACTTCTGTGATGAAGCTGCTAGAATTGCTAGACCCGATACGAAAAATAAACATAGACCTGTTGTTGGCTTGCCTGTTGTTTCTGTTAAAATATGATATCATTGTTATCATGGTTTATGTGATATGGGTGGTAGTGCGAGTGCAATACCCCATTCCTTATACAAAGAAATTATGCATGATACTCACCTGCTGAGATAGAAGATATTGATGTCACTACTAAGCTTGCCAATAGGGATACTATTTCACCAATTGGGATTGTTATAGACGTTGAAGTCTTGTGTGGGAAAATTGAATATCCTACTGATTTTCTTGTTCTTGGTTCCCCACAAGATGACTTTTGTCCCATTATATTTGGTAGACCCTTCTTGAATACTGTTAATGCTAACATAGACTGCGAAAAAGATATTGTTACTGTTGGTTTAGGGGATATGTCTCATGATTTTAATTTTGCTAAATTCCATAGACAACCCCATGATAAAGAATTTCCCAGTAAATATGAAATTATTGGTCTTGCTTCTATTGCCGTGCCTCCTAATGATCCTTTAGAACAATATTTTCTAGACTATGAAAATGATATGTTTATGAATGAAAGAAGGGGAAAAGATGAAGTACTCTTTAAACAGGGACCTATTTTGAAACACAACTTGCCGGTTGAAATCCTAGGGGATCCTCCTCCACCCAAGGGTGACCCCGTGTTTGAGCTTAAACAATTACCTGATACTTTGAAATATGCTTATCTTGATGAAAAGAAGAGATATCTTGTTATTATTAGTGCTAACCTTTCAGAGCATGAAGAAGAGAAATTATTGAAAACTCTGAAGAAGCACCGTGCTGCTATGGGATATACTCTGGATGATCTTAAGGGCATTAGTCCCACTTTATGCCAGCATAAAATAAAATTAGAGAAAGATGCTAAACCAGTTGTTGATCACCAACGATGGTTAGATCCTAAAATGAAAGAAGTGGTAAGAAATGAAATACTAAAGCTTCTGGAGGCAGGTATAATTTATCCTATTGCTAATAGTCAGTGGGTAAGTCTTGTCCATTCTGTCCCTAAGAAGGGAGGTATTACTGTTGTTCCTAATGATAAGGATGAATTGATCCCACAAAGAATTGTTACAGGTTATAGATTGGTAATTGATTTCCGCAAATTAAATAAAGCTACTAGAAAGGATCATTACCCTCTAGCTTTTATTGATCAAATGCTAGCAAGACTATCTGAACATACACATTTTTGCTTTCTAGATGGTTATTCTGGTTTCTCTCAAATACCTGTGTCAAAAGAGGATCAGGATAAGACCACTTATACTTGCCCTTTCGGTACGTTTGCTTATAGATGTATGCCTTTTGGTTTCTGCAATGCATCTTCTACCTTTCAAAGATGTATGACTGCTATATTCTCTAACTTTTATGAAAAGATTGTTGAGGTTTTCATGGATGATTTCTCCGTGTATGGAACTTCTTTTGATGATTGCTTAAGCAACCTTGATCGAGTCTTGCAGAGATGTGAAGAAACTAATCTTGTCTTGAATTCGGAGAAGTGCCACTTTATGGTTAATGAAGGTATTGTCTTGGGGCATAAAATTTCTGAAAAAGGTATTGAAGGTGACAAAGCTAAAGTTGATGCTATTGAAAAGAAGCGGTGTCCTAAGGACATCAAAGGTATAAGAAGTTTCCTTGGTCATGCTGGTTTTTATAGGAGGTCTATTAAAGAATTCTCTAAAATTTCTAGGCCTCTGACTAATCTCTTACAAAAAGATGCTCCTTTTGTCTTTGATGATGATTGTGTAGAAGCATTTGAATTACTTAAGAAAGCCTTGATTTCTGTACCTATTGTCCAGCCACCTGATTGGAACTTACCATTTGAAATTAGGTGTGATGCTAATGATTATGCTGTAGGTGCTGTTCTAGGACAAAGAGTTGATAAGAAATTAAATGTTATCCAATATGCTAGTAAAACTCTAGACAGTTCCCAAAGAAATTATGCTACTACTAAAAAAGAGTTTTTAGCAATTGTGTTCGCTTGTGATAAGTTCAGACCTTACATTGTTGATTCTAAAGTAACTGTTCACACTGATCATGCTGCTATTAAATATCTTATGGAAAAGAAAGATGGTAAACCTAGACTTATTAGATGGGTTCTCTTGCTACAGGAATTTGATTTGCATATTATTGATAGAAAGGGAGCTGAGAACCCCGTTGCAGACAACTTGTCTAGGTTAGAAAATATTCTTGATGACCCACAACCTATTAATGATAGCTTTCCTAATGAACAATTAGTTGTCATAAATGCTTCTCGTACTGCTCCATAGTATGCTGATTATGCTAATTACATTGTTGCTAAATTTATACCACCTAGTTTCACATACCAGCAAAAGAAAAAGTTTTGCTATGATTTAAGATATCACTTCTGGGATGACCCACACCTTTATAAAGGAGTAGATGGTGTAATTAGACGTTGTGTACCTGAGCATGAACAAGAACAGATCCTACAAAAGTGTCACTCCGAGGCTTATGGAGGACACCACAATGGAGATAGAACTGCACATAAGGTATTGCAATCCGTTTTTATTGGCCTACTCTTCTCAAAGATGCCCGTAAGTTTGTCTTGTCTTGTGATGAATGTCAAAGAATTGGTAATATTAGTAGACGTCAAGAAATGCCTATGAACTATTCACTTGTTATTGAACCATTTGATGTTTGGGGCTTTGATTATATGGGACCTTTTCCTTCCTCTAATGGGTATACACATATTTTGGTTGATGTTGATTACGTTACTAAGTGGGTAGAAGCTATTCCAACTAGTAGTGTTGATCATAACACTTCTATTAAGATGCTTAAAGAAGTTATTTTTCCAAGGTTTGGAGTCCCTAGATATTTAATGACTGATGGTGGTTCACATTTTATTCATGGTGCTTTTCATAAAATGCTTGCTAAGTATGATGTTAATCATAGAATTGCATCTCCATACCATCCACAGTCGAGTGGTAAAGTAGAATTGAGTAATAGAGAGATTAAACTGATCTTGCAAAAGACTATTAATAGATCTAGAGAGAATTTGTCCAATAAACTTGATGATGCATTATGGGCCTATAGAAATGCATATAAAAATCCTATGGGTATGTCTCCGTATAAAATGGTTTATGGGAAAGCATGTCACTTACCTCTCGAACTAGAACATAAGGCATATTGGGCCATTAAAGAGCTCAATTATGATTTCAAACTTGCCGGTGAGAAGAGGCTATTTGACATTAGCTCACATGATGAATGGAGAACCCAGGCCTATGAGAATGCTAAATTGTTTAAAGAAAAAGTTAAAAGATGGCATGACAAAAGGATACAAAAGCGTGAGTTTAATGTAGGTGATTATATTTTGCTATACAACTCTCGTTTAAGATTTTTTGCAGGAAAACACCTCTCTAAATGGGAAGGTCCTTACATTATCGAGGAGGTCTATCATTCTGGTGCCATAAAGATCAACATCGCCGAAGGCACATATCCAAAGGTGGTGAACAGTCAAAGAATCAAACATTATATCTCACGTAATCCCATAAATGTTGAAACCAATGTTATTACCACCGTAAGCCCGGAAGAGTACATAAGGGACACTTTTCAGAATGTTTCAGACACATAAAAGGAATAGGTATGTGGTATGGTAAGTAAACTGACTCCAAAACTGCTCAAATAGCATTTTTTTTCTCCGTTTTGGAATATTTAAAAAATCAGGAAAATAAGTAGTAGTCCGAAAGAGACAAGAGGCATCCACGAGGGTGGAGGGCGTGCCCCCTGCCTCATGGCCACCTCATGTGCCCTCCAGACTCCGTTTTCTTGCATGATACTTCTTTTGGTCGGTAAAAATTCATTATATAATCTCCCGAAGGTTTTGACCACCGTACCACGAGGAAATCCTCTGTTTTTGTTTCGAGCTGTTTTTCTGACAGATCTAGATCACCATGACGTCTTCAAGCGCCCCCAAGGACAAGTTTTTCGACAAGGTCATCAACCCTTACCTCGCGGAGGTGCTGCAACACCCTCAAACCATTGATATGCATGAGAGGGTGCTGCACATCTGCGATGTTGAGGGACCAAGGAGGACCGGAAGCGTGGAGACAAGACTCGAAGCAATGGAGCAACAAGTTTTCAAGTGCCAAGGGATGGTGGAACACGGAGTCAATGCCAACCACATGATGATCGTGGAGTTCGCTGACAACCACAAGCTAGATGCCAAGAACATTGGGGAGACCATCTTTAAGCTTCACGAGAAAATCGAGCACCTCCAAGCCTAGATCTATGCCCTGCAAAACCAAAACTGTGAGTATGAATATAGATTTAAGAGGATGAGTTTGGCTACAGATTTGAGGATCCCAGTGACTTGATCATCCTTCTATGTTGGTGAGCCTATGCCTTGGGAGATGGACGACAAGCCTACATCATCAACAACTCCATCATCACCACCTCCGAAGAAAGAGACATAAACACATGGGTATGGGCACTCCCCTTGGCAACTGCAAAGCTTGGGGGAGGTGCCCTGGTATCGTATCACCATCACACTTCTATCTTTATCATTTTTCTTAGTTCGATCCTTTTGGTTATATCTTGATCTAGTAGAATAAAGTTTAGTATAATCTAGCTTTGAGTTTTATTTCGATCCCTATCTATGTAATCGAGTCTGTGAGTTATATATAATAAAGATTAGTTTTGAGTTGAGGGCTTTGCTATCTTGCTATGATCTTGAGGGAATAAAAGAAAGAATAAAAAGAAATAAAAAGATCATATTGATCTTATGGGGAGTAATGACTTCGCATATAAAGAGTATGATGAATAAAAGTTGTTGAGAGTTGACAAACATAGTTTTGGTCATCATTGCAATTAATAGGAAGTAATAAAGAAAAATAGGTTTTCACATATAAGTATGCTATCTTGGACATCTTTTATGATTGTGAGCACTCACTAAAATATGACATGCTAAAAAGTTGATGTTAGACAAGGAAGACAATGTAATGGGTTATGTTTTCTTATATCCAAAATAAATTATATTTTCATGGATCATTCAACATGTTGAGCTTTCCTTTCTCCCTCATGCTAGCCAAATTCTTTGCACCAAGTAGAGATACTACTTGTGCTTCCAAACATCCCTAAACCTAGTTTTGCCATCAGAGTCCACCATACCTACCGATGGATTGAGTAAGATCCTTCAAGTAAGTTGTCATCGGTGCAAGCAATAAAAAATGCTTTCTAAATATGTATGATCTATTAGTGTGGAGAAAATAAGCTTTATACGAGCTTGTGATATGGAAGAAATAAAAGCGACGCACTGCATAATAAAGGTCCTTATCACAAGTGGCAATATAAATTGATGTTCTTTTGCAGTAAGATTTTGTGCGTCCAACCATAAAAGTGCATGACAACCTCTGCTTCCCTCTGCGAAGGGCCTATCTTTTATTTTTACCTTCTACCCTTATACAAGAGTCATGGGGATCTTCACCTTTCCTTTTTTACACTTTATCCTTTGGCAAGCACGATGTGTTGGAAAGATCCTGATATATATATCCACTCAGATGTAGGTTTTCATAAAGTATTATTGTTGACATTACCCTTGAGGTAAAAGGTTGGGAGGAGGAATTATAAGCCCCTATCTTTCTCTGTGTCCTATTGAAACTTCATACCCATAAGTATCGCGTGAGTGTTAGCAATTGTGAAATACTAAATGATAGTTGAGTATGTGGACTTGCTGAAAAGCTCTTATTTTGAATCTTTTCGATGTTATGATAAATTGCAATTGCTTCAATGACTGAGTTTATAGTTTGCTAGTTTTCAACGAAGTTTCTAATTCATACTTTACATTGTGAATTGATTGTTACTTTTGCATAAGAAATTATATGACAATATATATGTTGCTATTCTAAAGATGATCATGACGCCCTCATGTCTGTATTTTATTTTATCGACACCTCTATCTCTAAACATGTGGACATATTTCTCAATTTTGGCTTTCGCTTGAGGACAAGCGAGGTCTAAGCTTGGGGGGCTTGATATGTCCATTTTGCATCATGCTTTTATACCGATATTTATAGCATTATGGGCTGTTATTACACGTTATGCCACAATACTTATGCCTTTTCTCTCTTATTTTACAAGGTTTACATGAAGAGGGAGAATGACGGCAGTTGGAATTCTGGGTTGGAAAAGGAGCAAATATTAAAAACATATTTTGCACAACTCCAATAGTCCTGAAACTCCATGAAAGTCAGTTTTGGAATATATTAAAAATATAGGGCGAAGAAAGCACCAGACGGGGCCACCGAGCAGCCACGAGGGTGGAAGGTGCGCCCTACCCCCTGGGCGCGCCTCCTTCCTCATGGGCCACCAGGCAGGCCCCCGATGCCCAACTTCTGCTATATGGTGTCTTTTACCCTGAAGAAAAATCATAAGTAAGCTTTTGGGACGAAGTTCCGCCATCTCGAGGCCGAACCTGGGCGGAACCAATCTAGGGCTCCGGCGAAGCTGTTCTGCCGGGGAAACATCCCTTTGGGAGGGGAAATCGTCGCCATCGTCATCATCATCGATCCTCTCATCGAGAGGGGGTCAATCTCCGTCAACATCTTCACTAGCACCATCTCCTCTCAAACCCTAGTTCATCTCTTGTATCCGATCTTTGTCTCAAAACCACAGACTGGTACCTGTGGGATGCTAGTAGTGTTGATTACTCCTTGTAGTTGATGCTAGTTGGTTTATTCGGTGGAAGATCATATGTTTAGATCCTTATTGCTATTCAATACTCCTCTGATTATGAACATGAATATGAGTTGTGAGTAGTTACATTTGTTCCTGAGGACATGGGAGAAGTCTTGTTATAAGTAGTCATGTGAATTTGGTATTCGTTCGATATTTTGATGAGATGTATGTTGTCTCTCCTCTAGTGGTGTTATGTGAACGTCGACTACACGACACTTCACCATTGTTTGGGCCTAGGGGAAGTAATAAGTAGATGATGGGTTGCTAGAGTGACAGAATCTTAAACCCTAGTTTATGTGTTGCTTCGTAAGGGGCTGATTTGGATCCATATGTTTCATGCTATGGTTAGGTTTACCTCAATTCTTCTTTCATAGTTGCGGATGCTTGCGAGGGTGGTTAATCATAAGTAGGATTCTTGTCCAAGGAAGGGCAGTACCCAAGCACCGGTCCACCCACATATCAAATTATCAAAGTAACGAACGCGAATCATATGAGCATGATGAAAACTAGCTTGACGATAATTCCCATTTGTCCTCGGGAGCACTTTGCTTTATATAAGAGTTTGTCCAGGCTTGTCCTTTGCTACAAAAAGGATTGGTCCACCTTCCTGCACCTTAGTTACTTTGTTACTTGTTACCCATTACGAATTACCTTATCACAAAACTATCTGTTACCGATAATTTCAGTGCTTGCAGAGAATACCTTACTGAAAACCGCTTGTCATTTCCTTCTGCTCCTCGTTGGGTTCGACACTCTTACTTATCGAAATGACTACGATAGATCCCCTATAGTTGTGGGTCATCAATGGTGTTGACGAGCTCGGTGATGCGGCCAAGCCAGGCATCATGGCCTTCATTGGTCGGGCGGTAGTGGAGCAGCTCGCGCGCCATGAGCGGTGCAGCCTCTGCGTTTGGCAGCCCACGGCGGCTGCAAGAGGAGGCCATAGCGGTGGTGAGGGAAGGTGTAGCGGTGCGGCCGTTGGGTTGCACGGAAGGCTACACGGAGGATTCCTACTGCTCGTGAGCGGTGGGGTCGGTGGTAGCTGTCGTGGCCTCGGTGGAGTGGTGACAGTTGTCGCGGCCAGCGGGCTCCATTTGGGCGACGCGAGCCGCCCGACGCTTGGCACAAACATGGCGAGCATCAGCCATGGCAACGGTGGCGCAGGAACTGCAGCAGAGTGGTAGAATCGCGACAGACCCCTACCTGGCATGCCAAATGATGGAATCAGGGCTCCAGGGATCCAAGAAGGTTCGCCCACTGGGATGCACCTACTGTCTCCGCTGAGCCCTACCTTGCGATCTCATAGCCTCACGACGATACTCCGGCATGCTCGAGCTAAAGAAGAAGAACGGAGGACGCAACAGTTTACCCAGGTTCGAGCCACCTTGTGGTGTAAGACCCTACTCCTGCGTTTTTTTGACTATATACTGCAAGGCAACAACCTCACAGCTCTTTATTCATCAAAAATAAAAAGTTCTCTGTAAAAAAAGGAAAAAAGTAAAAGAAAGTTAATTACAATAAGAGAACTAAGGTAGGGAGGCTATCCAAGCTAATAGGCTATCCCTATATTTACACTTGATTCTGTGAGCTAACAAAGAGAGATCATGCACAAAATTCATCCTCCAAGATCTAAAGCTAGGAGCGTCATTTCTAAAAAAAGTCCCATTCCTCTGTGTCCAGATGTTCCAAGCTGTTGTAAAAACTACCTCAGAAAATAAAGGTTTATTGAATTCTTTATTAGAAGATGAGGCCATCATGAAGGTGGACTGGTTGGGTAGGGCCTGTCAAGAAATCCCAAGATAATTCCAAACTCTCTGACTAAAGTTGCAGGAGAAAAAGTGGTGGATTCTGTTTTCATGCAGGGAAGACTGGCAAAGAACACAAGTATCATCCTGGATATTCCAATGTCTCCTTTGCATCATGTCCCGAGTGTTAAGGCGATCCATCAATAAAAGCCACCCAAAAAACTTTGATCTTGAGTGTACAAGAACATTTCCAAATCCATTTAAAGATTGGATCAATCCCCAAGTGAGAGAAGGTGAACTCATAGTAGAGCTTAGACTGATACTCCCCAGATTTAGACGACCATTTCCAAATATCCATCTCATTTGGATCCAAACTGATGGGGTGCAACAAAACCTGAAGTTGAGATAGTTCCAGATATGCTTCTAGGGAGAAGGGAAGATGGAAACCCTCAACCATTGATTGGTAATCAAAGAAATCCTTGACTGATATCATATCATCAATGGAAAATGAGTGAAGTCTAGGGAAATGATCCTTAAGGGCAATCACTCTATTATTGATTTGCCAACGATCCAGCTAGAACACCACCGTGTCCCCTGCATGCACCTGTGGAGTGGCTAACAGACAGAACTTATCATACAGTTTCAGAACGCCACGCCACCAAAATGAGCCACAAAGCTGAGTAACTTGTGGAGGTGATGAGTGACAATAAGAATCCCAAATAAGATTAACCCATGGAACATCTTTCTTGTTGAAGAACTTGAAGAAGTGCTCTATCAGAAGGGCTTCATTCTGAACTCCCAAATGAGTGACACCCAGGCCACCATACTTCTTTGGTCGACAAACCAAATCCCATGCAGCAAGAGATTGCCTAGGATTATCAGTATTCCCTCTCCAAAAACACTGCCTTTCTATCCATTCGATCTGCTTGAGGATACCCCGCGGTAAGGATAAAGAGCAGAGGAAATATATTGGCATTGATATGAGGACTGACTGAAGGAGTTGAAGCCTACTGCCCTGATTGAGAAGACAAGAAGATGCAGATAATCTTCGCTCACTGCGATCAACTAGAGGCAACATATCATAAATAGTTGGCCTAGACGTGCCCATGGGTAAACCAAGGTACGTGAAAGGCATTGAGCCAACAGAGCATCCTAACAAAGAGGTAATTCTGAATCCTTCCTCCTCAGACAAGTTCATTGGGATCAAGGAGGATTTACTGAAGTTAACACGCAAGCCCGTGGATTCAGCAAAAATCTGTAGCATATCTTTGAGTGCAATTAATTGACTGTCAACAACAGGCAAAACAATCAATGTGTCATCCGCGTATTGGACAATGGGGTAATCATTGGACCTTGTTGGGATTGGCAAGGTGAGGATATTACGGCTGCACATGTCATTTACCACAGATTGCAGGAGGTCCACTGCAATAACAAACAACAGAGGCGACAAAGGATCACCTTGATGAACTCCACTTTTACATTTAAAGTGCTGACATGGGACACCATTAAGAAGAACCGATGAAGAACCAGAAGAAAGCAAGCTACTGACCCAACCATTCCAACGATCATCAAAACCCTTGCACTGAACAATTCTGAGAATGGCTTCGTGTTCGATCGTGTCAAAAGCTTTAGTGAAATCTAGCTTCAATAAAACAATGGGCCTCTTAGACGCTTTGCATTGGTGTATGTATTCAAAACACCATGCTAGGCAATCATGTATAGAGCGACACTTGAGAAAACCATATTGGTTGTGATGGATGCATTGAAGGATTACTTTCTGCAGCCGATTCGCCAAAAGCTTGGTTAAGAATTTTAAGCAAGTATTTGTTAGTGAAATTGGCCTAAAATCAGCAACAAACTCAGGGCTTAACTTCTTAGGTATGAGGGCAATGAGAGAGGTGTTAAGACACTCCAAATTGCAGTTTCCCTCATAAAACTCAGTAACTAAATTCATAAAATCCTTCTTAAGAATACTCCAACATCTCTTCATAAAGAGACCAGTGAATCCATTCGGCCCAGGGGCACGATCTGTGGGCATATGCTTAATTACATCATCCACCTCTTCCTCTGTGAAAGGCCTTGAAAGAGCCTCAAGCCCTTCAACTCTAGACAGAAGTTTGCCTAGATCAAACTGCATGCGAATGCCCTTGGACTACCCCATACGCAGCTTGAAATCAACCCAGAACATGGAGGCAAGCTGTTGATGATCAGTCACCACATCGCCTGCATCATTTTTAATGGAGGAGATGGTGTTTCTGCAATAATGTTCAGTAGGCATGGCGTGGAAAAATTTGGTATTTTCCTCAGCCACTTTGATAGATCTGATAGTACATCACTGCTTCCAATAAATAAATTGCAAACGAAGGATTTCCTCAAGATGAAGTTTGACAATCTTCCGAAAATTCATCTCCGGCCAAGTAAGCTGTCGGAGTTCTTCCAAACCATCAAAGTATAGGATCACTTTGTTACAGTCTACAATTAGGTTTTTAACCTTGGAAAGGCTCACATGCCACTTCTTAAGAGCATAGCGCAGAGCCTTAAACTTAGCCGAAATTGTACCAGCAGCAGAAGACTTTCTAATAGGCATAATTGCCTCGCGAGGGAGGATGAGTGTGCTAATACAAAGGGGGGAAAGCGAGTGGCTTACGGAGGGATCGGTCCAATAGATCTCTCTGCATGGTGGCGCTCTCTCCCTACTTATACTAGCCTTGGTCCTCTTCCTTGAAAAAACACTTGGTGGGAAGGGTTGCCACAATGGCCAATTCAAAGAGGGACATGTGTACAACTTATCCTGACTAAAGGTGGTCTTCGTCTGCAAAAAAAGCCTCCTGTCGTGACGTGCCTGTGGGATTGGTGATGACCTTCGTCCTGCCGAGCCCTCCGTCTTGGTCTTCTTGCACTGAACTTGTAAGATCTGGGAATTGCTTCAGGAAGCGGCACACTATCCTTGCTCCCTTAGCACAAAAAAGGAAAACCTTCGTATTCACGCCTGTTGGAGCCCTCGTGGCTTTTCTCGTCGCTACGCACGTCACCCACGTGAAGACGCAGGGCCGCATGACTCTGCAGCATGATCATGAAGCCCTGGCGGTGGGCCATCCTTGGGCCTGTGGCAGATGTCGCCCCTTGGGACACAGGCAGACGGGCCTGGGTACCCCCCACGGGCCCAACAATTTTGGCTTTGGTAGGAGAAGGATTGGAGTGGAAAGTAACTTGAGGAGGCTAGAAATCATGGTTCAAATGGATGGATTGGAATGCCTTGATCTCAACACATGAGTAGGTGGTTCTCTTTCAGAAAATGAATGGTGGAAGTGTAGTTTTGTTCTAATGGCTCTCTTAAAGAGTAGGTGAAGGTGGAGGGGTATAAATAGCCTTCACCCAAAATGCAACCGTTACAAGCCTTTTGACTCAACTCGGTTACGCCGATCCAAAAAACTCGGTGAGACCGACCTGTGTAAAAGATTTGAACGTTGGGCTTCTCGGTGACACCGATATGTCATTACCTAAGCAAGACCATGTTTTGATAATTCCGGTTGGTTCAACTCGGTAATTACAAAGTGAAGTGACAAGGTTACAGAAACTTGCGCAGTGAAAATCGGTGAGACCGATCATCTCGTTGAGACCGAAACTCTAGGGTTTGGCTCTGGCCTAGTATAGGATCAACTCGGTGGGTTCAGATGTGGAGATTTTGGAGGGACCGAGTTGGATTTTTAGGGTTTGGACAGAAGAGATTTTGAGAAAGTGGTTGGTTTTTTTTGGAGCAATATCTTTGTAACGCCCCGGATTCAATGCGCCAGGTGTCCGCCAGTTTTTCGCCGTCGTTGCCATGTCATTTGCTTGCGTGTTGCATTTTTTCCATGTCATCATCTGCATTTCATCTGCATGTTTTTCAAAACTTGCATCCGTTGGGGTTCCGCCGGTTCTCTCCGTTGTCCGTTCCGAGTCCGGACACACTCGCACGCGCCCGCGGCACCTCCAAAATATTATTTTATAAGTGGCATAAAAAAGTTCTCGGAATGGGTTGCAACTTGTCGTGCGGTCTTATTATAGTGTAGACAGACGGCCTGCCAAGTTTCGTCGCATTCGGAGTCCATTTGATAGCCCAACCGTTAAACCTACAACCGCAATATAGCCGGTCTATACGTCGGACGTTTTCGGTATCCGGAAACTGCTGCCGGGACTCTCTCTCTCTTCTCTCCCGCAGCCCATGGTCTCTCCACAGCCCACTAACCTCCCCCTCCGAGTGCAACCGCCCGATCGCGATCGAAGGGCTCCAAAACCCCTCCTAACCCCAAACCCTAGCAAATTTGCTATATATGGACACCCCTAGTCCATTTTGGGCATCCCTAGCCTTCCCCTACCTCCCAGCCGCCTCCCTCCTCGAAATCAGCGCCTCCTCCCTCAATTTCCATGCAGCCAGCCACCTCCCTCCCTCGGATCTGGCGCTGCCAGCACGCCGCCGCCACTTGGCGATCAGCCACAGGGCGCACCGCCACCTGAGCCCCCCCGCGCTGCCGTTCTCCTCCACCCCCAGATCGCCACGCGTCCCCGCGCCCCGCTCCCACCGCTGTGGCCCGCCCAGGCCCGGGTTAGGCCCGCGAGGCCCATCAGGGCCCGCGCCCGAGCCCGTGCGCCCGATCCAGCGCCGCTGCTGCCCGTTCTCCACCGCCGCCTTGCGTGCGTGCCGCCCCGCCGTCCTTCTGCCGTCGCCGACGCCCTCCGCGCCGCCGTGCGCCGCCGTGCCCGCCGGACCCGGCCGCCTCATCTCCGACTGTCGCCGCCTCCGCCCATGGGTAGTCGGAGCTGCCCGTCGCCCCGAGCGGCCCTCGTCTCCTGCAGCTCTCCGGCGTGGAATCGCGCTAGTCCGCCGCCTCCACCTCAACTCCGGCTAGATCCGGAGCTCCACGGCCAGATCCACTCTTCCCCGACCCCTCCGGCCTCCTCCACAGCCGCCCGGAGAAGCCGCCATCACCGTCGTTAACCTCGCAGCCACCGGGACCCAAATTCCCCCGAGGTCGAATTTTGCCTAAGTCCCTGTATTTTGACATTATCATGCCATGTTCATCGCATCATATCTCTGCATCCGTAGCTCCATTTTGTGCGTGTAATATGTCAAATTGTTCGCCTCAACGAGTACTTCATTTCATTCCATTGCATCATGTTAATTTGAGCTCATCTTGATGCCTTAACAGAACTTGCTCTTTTGTCATTTCTTCCATGATTGATGTGTGCATCCTATGAGGTTGATGTCTACAAGTGTTTTGAGCTATGCCATGTCTTATTTACAGAGGTGCTTACCATGTATTTTTGTGATCAATGTGGTGACTAGCACAAGCATGCAAACTAGGCTTCGTAATGTTGCTGATTTTAGTCTCTGTTCTGCTGTTATTTTCATGCCATGTAAACATGATGCTACAGAGATATCCATGCATATTTTGAGATACTTCAGTAAGGGTGTTTTGAGCATATGGTTGTTCTCTCTCCATTCATGCCCCTGGTTGTAATTATGGAGTAGTCTAGCATGTCCTTTTCGTGCTCTACTTTTGCTTCAAAATGTTTCCTGGCAGATTGTTTACATGTTATTCAATTTTGCCGAGGTTGTTGTAGTTGATCCTTGCATGCTATGAACTTGTTCTTGGCTTGGTTAGCTTCACAAACATGTCTTCTTGCTGATGCTATGCTTATCTTGTCATGCAATGACTTGTGGTGAGTGAATCGAGCTTGTTAAGTAGGGTACTTGTTGTTGCTGTTTTGCTAGGCTGAATCTGTTATTTCGTGATGCTATGTAAACCTGCTGCTACAAATCATTCTATGCATAATATGGAGATGTTCACTAAGGGTGTTTTGTTCTACATGTCATGCTCTATCCATCCATGCCCCTGGTTGCATTTATAGCTTGATGTAGCTTGTTCATATCTTGCTCCTAAGTTGCTAAATAATGTTGCTGTCAGCCTGTTAACATTAAGTTCAGTTGTTGCCATGTGTTTTGCTAGTGATCCATGTACCCTATGGACTTGCTATTGCCATGCTTAGCTTCATAAACATGTATTCTTACTGTTGGGTGCCTTTCCATGCCATGTATTGCTCTGTGGTGAGTGATACAAGCTCACCAACATGCCTTCATAATTCTGTTTCTGCCATGTTTGAATCTGTAATATAACTTGCCATGTTTACATGGGTGCCATCATATCTTCTTATCTTTTTGGCTCATGGTCAGTAAGGGACTTTTGATCTATGCATTTAGTAGGTTCATGCCATGACTTTGTTTGCCATGTTAAGTTCTTGTAACATGTTGTTTGATAGCTCTGAACATTGCAACCTGATGTTATTTTCTGCAAAGTCTGAACTGTTATCATTTGCAATCTTGCCATGTGTGTTTGAGCATGTTCTAGTAGTTTCTGGAGATAGCTTAGTGTTCATGTTTTGTTATGCTTTACCTGTACATCATGTCCATGCCTTTTGTTTTCTTATTGAGCTCCTGTAGCATGTTGTTTTGATGCTTGCAATATGCCTAGTTGCTGTTTTGGACAGCTTGTCCTTTAAACTTGTTTCATGTGTGAGTGTTGAACCGTTGCTCCGTTTTGAGTGTGCTCTACATGAAACTTGCTTAGAATTGCATGTAGTTTCATATTATCATGTTGCATTCATGTTTTGAGGTGTTTTCTTGATGTTTGTATGCATTTTGCATCAATGCCATGTTTAACTTGTTTTGCTCATATCTTCTAGGCCGTAGCTTCGAACTAAATGAACTTTATATGTAACTTAACTAGAATCTCGTGTAGATCATCTTTGTGCATCTTAACTTGCTGTTTAACAAATTGAACATAAGGTTTATTCAGATCTGGACCAATTTCGGAATATGCATATGAGGACTTACCGGAATTGTTATATGTTGTTCCCGGCCTCATTTAAACTTGCCTTGATGTGTTGCTCTTGTTTGCATCATCTCTTGCCATGGGTAGCTTCATGTAGCTTTGTAATGCATCATGCTTGTTGTGCATCATGCCTTGTTCTTGTGTGGTGTGTTTACCATGTTGTGTGCCTCTTCTCGATAGTTCCCGTTTTGTTGCGATAGTGAGGATTCGTTCGTCTACACTTGGATCGTCTTCATCCGTTCGTCTTCTTCATCGACTCGTTCTTCTTCCTTGCGGGATTTCAGGCAAGATGACCATTTCCCTGGATCTCACTACTATCATTGCTATGCTAGTTGCTTCGTTCTATCGCTTTGCTGCGCTACCTATCTTTTGCTCATCAAGCCATCCCAAATTGCCATGAACCTCTAACCTTTGACACCCCTCCTAGCAAACCATTGATTGGCTATGTTACCACTTTGCTCAGCCCTCTTATAGCGTTGCTAGTTGTAGGTGAAGTTGAAGATTGCTCCTTGGTGGACAGGATTATGTTGGGATATCACAATATCTCTTATTTAATTAATGCATCTATATATTTGGTAAAGGGTGGAAGGCTCGGCCTTATGCCTGGTGTTTTGTTCAACTCTTGCCGCCCTAGTATCCGTCATACCGGTGTTATGTTCCTGGATTTTGCGTTCCTTATGGGGTTGGGTGATTTATGGGCCCCCCTTGACAGTTTGCTTTGAATAAAACTCCTCCAGCAAGGCCCAACATTGGTTTTACCATTTGCCTCACCACCACCTACATTTCCCTTGGGAGTAATTAACCCAAGGGTCATCTTTACTATAGCCCCCCCGTGCTAGTGCTTGTTTAAGTGTTGGTCCGAACTAGAGCCGTTTGCAGCGCCCCCTCAGGGAAACTTGAGGTCTGGTTTTAGTTGTACGGATTGCTCATCCGGTGTTGCCCTGAGAACGAGATATGTGCAGCTCCTATCGGGATTGTCGGCGCATCGGGCGGTCTTGCTGGTCTTGTTTTACCATTGTCGAAATGTCTTGTAAACCGGGATTCCGAGTCTGATCGGGTCTTCCTGGGAGAAGGTATATCCTTCGTTGATCGCGAGAGCTTATCATGGGCTAAGTTGGGACACCCCTGCAGGGTATAATCTTTCGAAAGCCGTGCCTGCGGTTATAGGCAGATGGGAGTTTGTTAATGTCCGGTTGTAGATAACTTGACACTAGATCCAAATTAAAACGCATCAACCGCGTGTGTAGCCATGATGGTCTCTTCTCGGCGGAGTCCGGGAAGTGAACACGGTTTCTGGGTTATGTTTGACGTAAGTAGGAGTTTAGGATCACTTCTTGATCATTGCTAGCTTCACGACCATTCCTTTTGCTCTCTTCTCGCTCTTATTTGCGTATGTTAGCCACCATATATGCTTAGTCGCTGCTGCAACCTCACCACTTTACCCCTTCCTTTCCCTTTAAGCTTTGCTAGTCTTGATACCCATGGTAATGAGATTGCTGAGTCCTCGTGGCTCACAGATTACTACAACAACAGTTGCAGGTACATGTTTTGCGATGATCATGACGCAAGAGCGATGCTTGCTTGCGTTGAGTTCTTCTTCTGCTTCTTTGATCAGGGGATAGGTTCCAGGTCGGCAGCCTGGGCTAGCAGGGTGGATGTCGTTTGAGTTACTGTTTGTGTTTCATCCGTAGTCGGATGATGATCTTATGTATGATGATGTTGTATTCATGTGGCATTGTATGCCTTATGTATGTATCCCCATCTATTATGTAATGTTGATGTAATGATATCCACCTTGCAAAAGTGTTTCAATATGCGGGTCTATCCTTGGTGGGACCTTCGAGTTCCTTTTGGATAGGGTCGCATATTGGGCGTAACAATCTTCAAGCACTTGAGCAATTAAGTCATGATCAAAACCTCATCCCCTTTTAATAGTATTGGCTTTCCTATGGACTCAATGTGATCTTGGACCACTTAACCAAAAATGTGGAGTCTTGAAGCTTTTCCAATCCATGTCCATAGCATTTTGAGGGGTCCACATTCTCATGTCCTTGCCATGACAATCATTGAACTTTTCTGAAATATAATTTGAATGGGCATTAGTTCAGTGACATATACGTTGTTATGATTACCAAAACCACCCGGGGATTAGCTGCACTTTCTATATGTTTAACTCAATAGCCTGGATTTGGCATATTATGAGTAAACATATTTGTGATGACAATTAGAGATTATATTTTCTCATGACATGCTTAAGTAGCTAGGAGTGGATAATGATTTATCTTGAGTGTCAACATGCATTAAAATGATTGTGATGTACTATGTTACGATGGTACCCTCCTCTGAAGATCAAGTGGCTTGACTCGGCACATGTTCACACATGTAGTTGATTCAAAACCAATTCAACCTTTATGATATTTATATTCAGATTGTTTATATCCTAATCATGCTCATGTCCAATGTTAAACATTCGCAATGCATGATTATGACCGTTGTCGCTCTCTAGTTGGTCGCTTCTCTATCTATTTGCTAGCCTTCGCTTCTACTAAGCGGGAGTATTGCTTGTGCATCCAAAATCTTGAAACCCGAAGTTATTCCAAAAGAGACCACCATGTCTACCTATATATGGTAATACCCTGCCGTTCCAATTAAATTTGCATGTGGCATCTCTAATCATTCAAATAAACATTTGTTCTGTGTGCCCACACTGCTCATGGAGTGATCGGGCGGTCAATATCTTCCATTATATAAGTGGGTTATTCTTATGATGAGAGTTTATTGGCTCGTCCTTGCATGAGAGATGTTGGTAATTGGGATGCCCATTCCGGTAAAAAAAGAAAATATAATAAAGCATAACTCCCACTCGAAAGTTGATTGTTTGGAGGGCACCCGTGGATTTAGCTAGCGATGGCTTGTATTTGTATGGATGTGGGGGAGTTAAACTTTTCATTTCTGCATGGGTACCACCAATAGTGTGTTTAGCATGGAAGATATTGAAATCCTTTGTCGTGATGTTGAGAGGAAAGGCACACCACTCAAAAATGTATTCATCTTTGTTTTTAGCTCTAAGCTTTGGCACCTCAGCAAATCTCTGGTTCCCTCTGCGAAGGGACTTTTTATTTACTTTCTCGTTATTTACATTTACTATTAACTCATCACATTCTCATTGAAGCACCAATGTAGAGAGTGTTATTGCCATTCTCAGTTTAACATATACTGAGTCTTGTTAATGTTGGATGTGAGCATGATTGGATCTCCTCTACTCTAAATTACAATGTTTAGTTGCTACTTGTACTTTAGAGGTGCTCTGCATTTATGTTTTGCGGTCTCAAAAAACGGCAAGCGAGATACCATGCTATCATATTATATCATGATTATTTTGACAAATTATTGGCATTTGAGATATGTTATTATTGCTCGCTAGTAGAATATGCCATTGATATGAGTAATGTGAGTTATAAATGTTATCATTCACATGGTCAGTTCATGATCTTTGCTGAAAACTTGGTTACTATTTAAGCTTATGTAGGATACACAAACAAAAGAGTTTGTAAGAGTTTTTCTTTATCACTTTCAGTTTATAAACTGAATTGCTTGAGTACAAGCAATGATTTAAGCTTGGGGGAGTTGATACGTCTCCATCGTATCTACTTTTCCAAACACTTTTGCTCTTGTTTTGGACTCTAATTTGCATGATTTGAATGAAACTACCCAGACTAACGCTGTTTTCAGCAGAACTGCCATGGTGTTTTTTGTGCACAAATGAAAGTTCTTAGAATCAGACGAAACTTGATGTATTATGGGGCCCACGAGGTTTTGTCTAACCTAATTCCAACTCTATAAATTCCGTCTCCCCGATAAAAGAATAGGAGAAGAAGTTTCATCGTGTTTTAATATACGGAGCCAGCGCCACCTCTTGTACTTCAGCAGGAGGGCTGATCTAGAGTCCGTTCAGGGCTCTAGAGAGGGGGATTTGTTGTCATCGTCGTCATCAACCCTTATTCATCAACAATTCGATGATGCTCACCACCGGGAGTGAGTAATTCCTTCGTAGGCCTGCTAGAAGGAGATGGAGTTGGATGAGATTTGTCATGTAATCAAGTAAATTTGTTAGGGCTTGATACCTAGTATCCACTATGTTTTGAGATTGATGTTGCTATGAATTTGCTATGCTTAATGCTTGTCACTAGGGTCCGAGTGCCATTGTTTCAAATCTGGACCCTCTATTTTATCATCAATATATTTGAGTTCTTGATCCTATCTACTAGTTGTATGCACTTGTTATTGTTCTGGTCCATACACCCCAAGGTGATAGTAATTGGCATACTCTCTAGGGATGACTGTTATTCGAGGAGTTCATGTATTCACCATGTGTTAATGCTATGTTCTGGTTCTCTATTAAAAGGAGGCCTTAATATCCCTTACATTTCCTTATGGACCCCACTGCCACAGAAGGGTAGGACAAAAGATGCCATGCAAGTTCTTATTATAAGCACATGTGATTATATACGAAATACATGCCTACATTGAATTGATGAGTTGGAGCTATTGTGTATCGCTCTAGGTTGTGAATGTTACATGATGAATGCCATCCATACAAATATCCATCGCTCATCCAATGCCTATGCTTCACTCATATTGTCTTTGCTAGGTTACTGCTGTTTCTGCTACTGTTACAATCACTACAAAATTGCTATTGTTACTGTTGCCGTTACTATTGCTACCATCAAACTATCAATACTATTGTGCTACTAAACACTTTACAATAGAGAAATTACTTTCCCGCTGTGGTTAAATTGACAGCTAAACTGCTAAGGCTCATAAATATTCTTTGGCTCCCCTTGTGTCGAATCAATAAATTTGGGTGAAATACTACCCTTGAAGACTGTCGCGATCCCCTATACTTGGGGATTATCACTATGCATCTTATCTCCCTTGCCACCATTTCCTAAAAATTATCAGATCTATATTTACTCTTACCAAAAAGTTGAATACATAGACAATGTCAGTGAAGAAATGTAGCCCATTGCTCTTGTCAGTACATTTTGTCCTGTAACGTTGTACTTACATCGATAGGTCGTTGATTATGTGGCATCACTCTACATCTTATCTTCATTAAACTATATCCCTTCCAGTATTATCATATCTATAAATTAAATAGTCTCTACAAAAGTAGAGTACAAGCAGTGCTTACAAACAAGTTTCTATGTTGAAATTCTTGAGTTATCCCTCCCTTGACATGAAGAAGGGCATTATAGGGCCGGTGTTAACTAGTGTAAGTTTGTACTTGTAAAGCATTTATCCTCAACTGTTGTTTAGTTTACTCATACTCCCTATCGTCAATTGTTGTTTAGTTTGTTGTTTCTATCAAAATACATGTTTGCAACAACTGCAAGTTTCAAGTTTTGGGCGTAAAACCAAATTCCTTATTCATACCATGCACGCTATTCAATACATATCCAGTGATTTTCTTTAGCCCTGCATGTATGCTTGTGTTGTTGATCTATAATCCAGTGTGTGGTGAAGCTGCCCACATTTGCACCTTATCATTTCCTGCTTTGTCTTAATTGATATGGCTAATGATATGAACAACATGCCATTCAGATTAACCAAAAGAGATACAATGATTTTATTTTGCCCCGCATCTATGCTTGTGGTTGTTGATCTGTAATCCAATAGTGTGGTGAAGCTCCCCGCATTATGAACAATGTCAAATTATGCTATTGACATTTTGAATATGAAATTGGATGGAATTGATAGCACATTGGCCATCTTTGTTTATATACGTGCAAAATCTATCATATGCCTGCTTGTTTGAGGGTGATATGCTTGATGGCACGCACAAGTCTGCCGAAGACTGTGAGACAAACCCATCATATAATGCAGCAAAGAAGGCAAAACATCTTGAAGATAGGGAGACAACCCCAAAGTCATCTCTTGATGTAGTGTTCAAGTTACTCGAGACTAGCAGTCACACGAGCTCTTAGAAGTCACTGCCAGAATTAGTTCGACTTTTTTTAGTCTCAACTTCAAGCAAAAAGGCATTGTACAACTCAAGAAGTCCAATCTCCAAGGAAGATCTCAGTGAACACCAATGAGGACCTCATTGATAAACAACTAGAGCTGGAAGATATGACCGACATGCTAGGCCGTTCTCATCACCTTGCTCGGCTGCTTGCACAACAGCTCCCGCGCAAGGCTTATGTTTCTTGAACTGTGTTGAACTGGTCTTGATTCAGTATTATTTTCTCACGTAGTAATGTCAACGACCTTTGATGCCAAATTTTTGTAATCCGCTTCTTGGTTGCACTTTATGATCACTGGTGGCAAACTTTGATGCCTAGTGGATGTAATATGCCCTAATTCCTTTATTGTATAGCGTAGGTTTATTCTTAGTTACTATGTTGTAATTTCTTTATTGCATAGGGTAGGTTTGTTATTTATTCATAGTTACCATATATGCTATCATTCGCTATCAGAAAAAGGGTGAAAATCTGATGGAGGCAAACGGGCCAAAACATACGCCTCTAACGGGCCTGCATTTCAGCGGGCCATAATTGGGTCGGCCCGCAATAGGCTGCACTTGGGCCTATGCGTAGCTGCCATATGGGCCCTTCATGGACACGGTAGGACCAAGCCCATAACTCTCATGGGCCTTTAGCACGCCCAACATTTAGTTGGGCCCATGTAGCTTCGGGCCATTAACAAGTTGAATATTCTAGTGGGATGAGTTGTCCCAGGATACCATGGGTATTTAGCAGGCCGAAAAGCATGTTGGGCCTTAATTTTCAAGAGTACTCCACATGTTAGTAGGCTGAAAGATACCTCGGACCATTATTAGCCCAATTACATGATGGGTCATTTTAGGCCGAAACATAAGTTATACCTTACTTGGCCTAATAGGCCAAACATTTGGCCTTTAATAGGCCGAAGGCTTAGTAGAGCCACCAGCGGGCCGAAATGAATGACATGCCTTTAATAGGCCCAAAGTCGGGTTGGGCTCAAATGTTGCCACCGAGATCACGTGTCATGAATGCACCGAATGTTACGTCGGCCCATAAATGGCGCATGTGCAGTCGAAAGACACACATGGCTGAAATGGGCCCATTTCTACATCGGGCCTCTAACAGGCCGAAAACACAATGGGACGTAATAGGGCCCTAAGAGTGAGCGAACAATTAATGGGCCCGATCTGGAGGTGGGACGTAAATGGGCCATGTATAAGCATGTCATTAGTGGGCCAGCTCAGTAGTACCTGAGCTAATCTTACGGGCCTTTGACTGGGCTGACCTTTTTAACCTAAATGGGCCAGTATTGGGTCATGCCATGTGTCATTGTTTCATAGGCGTGTCTCTTTCATTGGATGAATGACATCTATCACAACGCCGAGCTGACATGTGGTACCGTTGGCGATTGAGAATTTTACACGTGGAAAATCGCCATTGGTCCAGGCTGTTAACGGGTAATAAGGTCCAAACCCGCACCTGATAGCTTAACAGCGACCTGTTATGGTGGATGCCACGTGTTTGTTACCGTTGATGAAAACACTTCTATGACATGCCATTTATCATCATGGAAGTGGACACTTCCATGATGATAATTTGAGTATTGTCATGGAACACTTCTCCGACATCACAGGTATGACTATCTTGATTCTATCATAAAATCACCTCGGGTGTACATGCATGACAGACAACGTGGCATGCTGGCACGTATCATCACGAAAGTGTTTTTTTGTAATGGCGGGATCCCATCTGTTCTCTCTTTCTCTCTGTTGCCCGGTACTGTTTTGGCCGAACATCATTTCTTTTATAACCGGAGATCCGTAACTCCAATCAGGCTGAAATTTTTACACAACTTCCTCCAGCAATTAGCTTTCTTGTGAGAAAGAATGGCTCCAACATACATCCAAAACCTCCACTCGGGCCCTTGGCCCGACTAGGGGGTGGTCGCACCACCTCGCCATGTGGGGCCCTCGAGCATCATCTTCGTTGATTCCTTCGCCCAAAAATCACGTATATTCATAAAAATCATATTAAATCGCCAATCTATTTTGACCTCCCTAGATATCTATTTTTGTAAAACCAAAACATGCATAAAACAAGAATTGGACCAGACACTAGATTAATATGTTAGTCTAGATAATTATTACAAATTGATGCCAAAAATATGTAAAAGTGGTATGATAATAGCATGAAACAATCAAACATTACAGATACATCAGAGATCAATGACATAGATCTCAATTGCGCATCGCTAGGTTGTGATGGCCATAAGTCTAGGGGTACTAGCCACAACGTAGCTAGTCCAGAGATCTATGATACCTTCACTATGAAAACACATCCAATTCCCTTTGTAGTTTTGATAATTCATGCAAACATACATATCCTTGAACTAATGATATCCTTGAATATATTTCAGGAAAGTTCATTTTAGTTAAAACTTGGGAAGTGAAGGAAAACCACTCTAAATGCTAACGATGTTGGCAATCCTCAAGACTCTTCATTTTCTATTTAAGTGATCAAAGATCTCATTGAGTCTACAAGTATGCTAATACAATCAAAAAGGGATGAGGTTGAGAAGATGAGTCCACTACTCAAGTGCTTCAAGATCAAACCTCAAAAGATCTCAGAACATTGACAAGCTTCCACTATATCAAACAAAAAATTCTACTCGGACTCACCTAAAAAAATGCTACTCGAACGCACCGAACCATTTCTATCAGAGTCATCTATTGGAAATATGCCCTAGAGGCAATAATAAAAGCATTATTATTATATTTCCTTGTTCATGATAATTGTCTTTATTCATGCTATAATTGTGTTATCCGGAAATCATAATACATGTGTGAAAAGCAGACACCAACATGTCCCTAGTGAGCCTCTAGTTGACTAGCTCGTTGATCAACAGATAGTCATGGTTTCCTGACTATGGACACTGGATGTCATTGATAACGAGATCACATCATTGGGAGAATGATGTGATGGACAAGACCCAATCCTAAACATAGCACAAGATCGTATAGTTTGTTTGCTAGAGTTTTCCAATGTCAAAGTATCTTTTCCTTAGACCATGAGATCGTGTAACTCCCGGATACCGTAGGAGTGCTTTGGGTATGCCAAACGTCACAACGTAACTGGGTGACTATAAAGGTAGACTACGGGTATCTCCGAAAGTGTCTGTTGGGTGACATGGATCAAGACTGGGATTTGTCACTCCGTATGACGGAGAGGTATCGCTGGGCCCACTCGGTAATGCATCATCATAATGAGCTCAGAGTGACCAAGTGTCTGGTCACGGGATCATGCATTATGGTACGAGTAAAGTGACTTGCCGGTAACGAGATTGAACGAGGTATTGGGATACCGATGATCGAATCTCGGGCAAGTAACATATCGATAGACAAAGGGAATAGCGTACGGGATTGATTGAATCCTCGACATCGTGGTTTATCCGATGAGATCATCGTGGAGCATGTGGGAGCCAACATGGGTATCCAGATCCCGCTGTTGGTTATTGACCGGACAGTCGTCTCGGTCATGTCTGCTTGTCTCCCGAACCCGTAGGGTCTACACACTTAAGGTTCGGTGACGCTAGGGTTATGAAGATATGTGTATGCAGAAACCCGAATGTTGTTCGGAGTCCCGGATGAGATCCCAGACGTCACGAGGAGTTCCGGAATGGTCCGGAGGTGAAGAATGTTCCGGAAGTGCTATTTCGGGCATCGGGACAAGTTTCGGGGTTATCGGTATTGTACCGGGACCACCGGAAGGGTCCCGGGGGTCCACCGGGTGGGGCCACCTATCCCGGGGGGCCACATGGGCTGTATGGGGAGCGCCTTGGCCTAGATGGGCCAAGGGCACGAGCCCCTATAGGCCCATGCGCCTAGGGTTTCCACCATGGAAGAGTCCATGTGGTGGAAGGCACCCTAGGTGCCTTGGGGGGAGGGAAACCTCCCCTTGGCCGCCGCCCCCCCTAGTAGATCTCATCTACTAGGGCCGGCGCCCCCCCTGGAACCCCTATATATAGTGGGGGGAGAGGAGGGATTTCACACCATCCCTGGCGCCTCCATCTCCCCCCCGTTACGTCTCTCCCTCGTAGTCTCGGCGAAGCCCTGCTGCTGTGACGCCCTGCATCCACCACCACGCCGTCGTGCTGCTGGATCTTCATCAACCTCTCCTCCCCCTTGCTGGATCAAGAAGGAGGAGACGTCTCCCGTCCCGTACGTGTGTTGAACGCGGAGGTGCCGTCCGTTCGGCGCTGGTCATCGGTGATTTGGATCACGTCGAGTACGACTACATCATCACCGTTCTTTTGAACACTTCCGTGCGCGATCTACAAAGGTATGTAGATGCATCTAATCACTCGTTGCTAGATGAACTCCTAGATGATCTTGGTGAAATGAGTAGGAAAATTTTTGTTTTCTGCAACGTTCCACAACAGTGGCATCATGAGCTAGGTCTATGCGTAGTTCTTCTTGCGCGAGTAGAACACAATTTGTTGTGGGCGTAGATTTGTCAACTTTCTTGCCGTTACTAGTCCTTTCTTGCTTCAGCGGTATTGTGGGATGAAGCGGCCCGGACCAACCTTACACGTACGCTTACGTGAGACCGGTTCCACCGACTAACATGCACTAGTTGCATAAGGTGGCTGGCGGGTGTCTGTCTCTCTTACTTTAGTTGGAGCGGAATCGATGAACAGGGTCCTTATGAAGGGTAAATAGAGGTTGACAAATCACGTTGTGGCTTTAACGTAGGTAAGAAAACGTTCTTGCTAGAACCCTAATTCAGCCACGTAAAACTTGCAACAACAATTAGAGGATGTCTAACTTGTTTTTGTAGCAAGTGGTTTGTGATATGATATGGCCAAAGTTGTGATGAATGATGAATGATCTATATGTGATGTATGAGATGTTCATGCTATTGTAATAGGATTCATGACTTGCATGTCGATGAGTATGACAACCGGCAGGAGCCATAGGAGTTGTCTTTATTCTTTTTATGACCTGCGTGTCATCGAGAAACGCCATGTAAATTACTTTACTTTATTGCTAAACGCGTTAGCCATAGTAGTAGAAGTAATAGTTGGCGAGCAACTTCATGGAGACACGATGATGGAGATCATGATGATGGAGATCATGGTGTCAAGCCGGTGACAAGATGATCATGGAGCCCCAAGATGGAGATCAAGGGAGCTATGTGATATTGGCCATATCATGTCACGTTTATTATTTGATTGCATGTGATGTTTATCATGTTTTGCATCTTGTTTACTTAGAACGACGGTAGTAAATAAGATGATCCCTCACAATAAATTCAACAAGTGTTCCCCCTAACTGTGCACCGTTGCGACAGTTCGCTGTTTCAAAACACCACGTGATGATCCGGTGTTTTATTCAGACGTTCACATACAACGGGTGTAAGACAGATTTACACATGCAAACACTTAGGTTATCTTGACGAGCCTAGCATGTACAGACATGGCCTCGGAACACAGAAGACCGAAAGGTCGAGCATGAGTCGTATAGAAGATACGATCAACATGAAGATGTTCACCGACGTTGACTAGTCCGTCTCACGTGATGATCGGACACGGTCTAGTTAAACTCGGATCATGTAATACTTAGATGACTGGAGGGATGTCTAATCTAAGTGGGAGTTCATTAATAATTTGATTAGTTGAACTTAGTTATCATGAACTTAGTCTAAATATTTTACAATATGTCTTGTAGATTAAATGGCCAAAGTAGTCCTCAACTTCAACGCGTTCCTAGAGAAAACCAAGCTGAAAGACGATGGCAGCAACTATACGGACTGGGTCCGGAACCTGAGGATCATCCTCATAGCTGCCAAGAAAGATTATGTCCTACAAGCACCGCTTGGTGACGCACCCGTTCTCCCTGCAGAACAAGATGTTATGAACGCTTGGCAGGCACGTTCTGATGACTACTCCCTCGTTCAGTGCGGCATGCTTTACAGCCTAGAGCCGGGGCTCCAAAAGCGTTTTGAGAGACATGGAGCATATGAGATGTTCGAAGAGCTGAAAATGGTTTTCCAAGCTCATGCCCGGGTCGAGAGATATGAAGTCTCCGACAAATTCTTCAGCTGTAAGATGGAGGAAAACAGTTCTGTCAGTAAGCACATACTCACTACATCTGGGTTGCATAACCGCTTGACTCAGCTGGGAGTTAATATCCCGGATGATGCGGTCATTGACAGAATCCTCCAGTCGCTTCCACCAAGCTACAAGAGCTTTGTGATGAACTTCAATATGCAGGGGATGGAAAAGACCATTCCTGAAGTATTTGCTATGCTGAAATCAGCAGAGGTAGAAGTCAGGAAGGAACATCAAGTGTTGATGGTCAATAAAACCACTAAGTTCAAGAAAGGCAAGGGTAAAAAGAACTTCAAGAAGGACGGCAAGGAGGTTGCCGCGCCTGGCAAGCAAGCTGCCGGGAAGAAGCCAAAGAATGGACCCAAGCCCGAGACTGAGTGCTTTTATTGCAAGGGAAGCGGTCACTGGAAGCGGAACTGCCCTAAGTACTTAGCGGATAAGAAGGCCGGCAAAACAAAAGGTATATGTGATATACATGTAATTGATGTGTACCTTACTAGTGCCCGTAGTAGCTCCTGGGTATTTGATACCGGTGCAGTTGCTCACATTTGTAACTCAAAGCAGGGGCTGCGGAATAAGCGGAAACTGGCAAAGGACGAGGTGACGATGCGCGTCAGGAATGGTTCCAAGGTCAATGTGATCGCCGTCAGCACGCTACCTCTGCATCTCCCTTCGGGATTAGTTTTAAACCTTAATAATTGTTATTTAGTGCCAGCTTTGAGCATGAACATTGTATCAGGATCTCGTTTAATTCGAGATGGCTACTCTTTTAAATCTGAGAATAATGGTTGTTCCATTTTTATGAGAGATATGTTTTATGGTCATGCTCCTATGGTGAATAGTTTATTCTTTATGAATCTCGAACGTGATGCTACACATGTTCATAATGTGAGTACCAAAAGAAGTAAGGTTGATAATGATAGTCCCACATACCTGTGGCACTTCCGCCTTGGTCACATAGGTGTCAAACGCATGAAGAAGCTCCATGCTGATGGACTTTTAGAGTCTCTTGATTATGAATCATTTGACACATGCGAACCATGCCTTATGGGTAAAATGACCAAGACTCCATTCTCAGGAACAATGGAGCGAGCAACCGACTTATTGGAAATCATACATACTGATGTGTGCGGTCCAATGAGTGTTGAGGCTCGCGGTGGCTATCGTTATGTTCTCACCCTCACTGATGATTTAAGTAGGTATGGGTATATCTACTTAATGAAACACAAGTCTGAAACCTTTGAAAAGTTCAAGGAATTTCAGAGTGAGGATGAAAATCAACGTGACAGGAAAATCAAGTTTCTACGATCAGATCGTGGAGGAGAATACTTGAGTCACGAGTTTGGCACACACTTAAGAAAATGTGGAATAGTTTCACAACTCACGTCGCCTGGAACACCTCAGCGTAATGGTGTGTCCGAACGTCGTAATCGCACTCTATTAGATATGGTGCGATCTATGATGTCTCTTACCGATTTACCGCTATCCTTTTGGGGCTATGCTTTAGAGACTGCCGCATTCACTTTAAATAGGGCTCCGTCGAAATCCGTTGAGACGACACCGTATGAATTATGGTTTGGGAAGAAACCTAAGCTGTCGTTTCTAAAAGTTTGGGGATGCGATGCTTATGTCAAGAAACTTCAACCTGAAAAGCTCGAACCCAAGTCGGAAAAATGCGTCTTCATAGGATACCCGAAAGAAACTATTGGGTACACCTTCTACCTCAGATCCGAAGGCAAGATCTTTGTTGCCAAGAATGGGTCCTTTCTGGAGAAAGAGTTTCTCTCGAAAGAAGTAAGTGGGAGGAAAGTAGAGCTTGATGAAGTATTACCTCTTGAACCGGAAATTGGCGCAACTCAAGAAAATGTTCCTGAGGTGCCTGCACCGACTAGAGAGGAAGTAAATAACAATGATCAAGATACTTCTGATCAAGCCCCTACTGAAATTCGAAGGTCCACAAGGACACGTTCCGCACCAGAGTGGTACGGCAACCCTGTCTTGGAAATCATGCTGTTAGACAACGGTGAACCTTCAAACTATGAAGAAGCGATGGCGGGCCCGGATTCCGACAAATGGCTAGAAGCCATGAAATCCGAGATAGGATCCATGTATGAAAACAAAGTATGGACTTTGACTGACTTGCCCGTTGAGCGGCGAGCCATAGAAAATAAATGGATCTTTAAGAGGAAGACAGATGCGGATGGTAATGTGACCATCTATAAAGCTCAGCTTGTCGCTAAGGGTTATCGACAAGTTCAAGGGGTTGACTACGATGAGAGTTTCTCACCGGTAGCGAAGCTGAAGTCTGTCCGAATCATGTTAGCAATTGCCGCATTCTATGATTACGAAATATGGCAAATGGACGTCAAAATGGCATTCCTTAATGGTTTCCTTAAGGAAGAATTGTATATGATGCAGCCGGAAGGTTTTGTCGATCCTAAGAATGCTGACAAAGTGTGCAAGCTCCAACGCTCGATTTATGGGCTGGTGGAAGCATCTCGGAGTTGGAACATTCGCTTTGATGAGATGATCAAAGCGTTTGGGTTTACACAGACTTATGGAGAAGCCTGCGTTTACAAGAAAGTGAGTGGGAGCTCTGTAGCATTTCTCATATTATATGTAGATGACATACTTTTGATGGGAAATGATATAGAACTCTTGGACAGCATCAAGGCCTACTTGAATAAAAGCTTTTCAATGAAGGACCTTGGAGAAGCTGCTTATATATTAGGCATCAAAATCTATAGAGATAGATCGAGACGCCTCATAGGTCTTTCACAAAGCACATACCTTGATAAGATATTGAAGAAGTTCAATATGGATCAATCCAAGAAGGGGTTCTTGCCTGTGTTACAAGGTATGAAATTGAGCTCAGCTCAATGTCCGACTACGGCAGAAGATATAGAAGAGATGAGCGTCATCCCCTATGCCTCAGCCATAGGTTCTATTATGTATGCCATGCTGTGTACCAGACCTGATGTTAACCTTGCCGTCAGTTTGGTAGGAAGGTACCAAAGTAATCCCGGCAAGGAACACTGGACAGTGGTCAAGAATATCCTGAAGTACCTGAAAAGGACTAAGGAAATGTTTCTCGTTTATGGAGGTGACGAAGAGCTCGTCGTAAAGGGTTACGTCGACGCTAGCTCCGACACAGATCTGGATGACTCTAAGTCACAAACCGGATACGTGTATATTTTGAATGGTGGGGCAGTAAGCTGGTGCAGTTGCAGGCAAAGCGTCGTGGCGGGATCTACATGTGAAGCGGAGTACATGGCAGCCTCGGAGGCAGCACATGAAGCAATATGGGTGAAGGAGTTCATCACCGACCTAGGAGTCATACCCAATGCGTCGGGGCCGATCAAGCTCTTCTGTGACAACACTGGAGCTATTGCACTTGCAAAGGAGCCCAGGTTTCACAAGAAGACAAGGCACATCAAGCGTCGCTTCAACTCCATTCGTGAAAATGTTCAAGATGGAGACATAGAGATTTGTAAAGTACATACGGACCTGAATATAGCAGATGGAGACATAGAGCAAAACATGATCAACACCAGAATTCCATGGGTGTTCGATTCATCACAATGTAACTAGATTATTGACTCTAGTGCAAGTGGGAGACTGTTGGAAATATGCCCTAGAGGCAATAATAAAAGCATTATTATTATATTTCCTTGTTCATGATAATTGTCTTTATTCATGCTATAATTGTGTAATCCGGAAATCGTAATACATGTGTGAATAACAGACACCAACATGTCCCTAGTGAGCCTCTAGTTGACTAGCTCGTTGATCAACAGATAGTCATGGTTTCCTGACTATGGACACTGGATGTCATTGATAACGAGATCACATCATTGGGAGAATGATGTGATGGACAAGACCCAATCCTAAACATAGCACAAGATCGTATAGTTCGTTTGCTAGAGTTTTCCAATGTCAAAGTATCTTTTCCTTAGACCATGAGATCGTGTAACTCCCGGATACCGTAGGAGTGCTTTGGGTATGCCAAACGTCACAACGTAACTGGGTGACTATAAAGGTAGACTACGGGTATCTCCGAAAGTGTCTGTTGGGTGACATGGATCAAGACTGGGATTTGTCACTCCGTATGACGGAGAGGTATCACTGGGCCCACTCGGTAATGCATCATCATAATGAGCTCAGAGTGACCAAGTGTCTGGTCACGGGATCATGCATTACGGTACGAGTAAAGTGACTTGCCGGTAACGAGATTGAACGAGGTATTGGGATACCGACGATCGAATCTCGGGCAAGTAACATATCGATAGACAAAGGGAATAGCGTACGGGATTGATTGAATCCTCGACATCATGGTTCATCCGATGAGATCATCGTGGAGCATGTGGGAGCCAACATGGGTATCCAGATCCCGCTGTTGGTTATTGACCGGAGAGTCGTCTCGGTCATGTCTGCTTGTCTCCCGAACCCGTAGGGTCT
The DNA here is from genome assembly GCF_002162155.2 of Triticum dicoccoides. NCBI lineage: Eukaryota > Viridiplantae > Streptophyta > Magnoliopsida > Poales > Poaceae > Triticum > Triticum dicoccoides. The sequence goes on along the minus strand of NC_041389.1, from coordinate 315,569,046 downwards.
ACACACTTAAGGTTCGGTGACGCTAGGGTTATGAAGATATGTATATGCAGAAACCCGAATGTTGTTCGGAGTCCCGGATGAGATCCCGGACGTCACGAGGAGTTCCGGAATGGTCCGGAGGTGAAGAATTATATATAGGAAGTGCTATTTCGGGCATCGGGACAAGTTTCGGGGTTATCGGTATTGTACCGGGACCACCGGAAGGGTCCCGGGGGTCCACCGGGTGGGGCCACCTGTCCCGGGGGGGGCACATGGGCTGTAGGGGGTGCGCCTTGGCCTAGATGGGCCAAGGGCACCAGCCCCTATAGGCCCATGCGCCTAGGGTTTCCACCATGGAAGAGTCCATGTGGTGGAAGGCACCCTAGGTGCCTTGGGGGGGAGGGAAACGTCCCCTTGGCCGCCGCCCCCCCTAGTAGATCTCATCTACTAGGGCCGGCGCCCCCCCTGGCACCCCTATATATAGTGGGGGGGAGAGGAGGGATTTCACACCAGCCCTGGCGCCTCCATCTCCCCCCCGTTACGTCTCTCCCTCGTAGTCTCGGCGAAGCCCTGCTGCTGTGACGCCCTGCATCCACCACCACGCCGTCGTGCTGCTAGATCTTCATCAACCTCTCCTCCCCCCTTGCTGGATCAAGAAGGAGGAGACGTCTCCCGTCCCGTACGTGTGTTGAACGCGGAGGTGCCGTCCGTTCGGTGCTGGTCATCGGTGATTTGGATCACGTCGAGTACGACTACATCATCACCGTTCTTTTGAACGCTTCCGTGCGCGATCTACAAAGGTATGTAGATGCATCTAATCACTCGTTGCTAGATGAACTCCTAGATGATCTTGGTGAAACGAGTAGGAAAATTTTTGTTTTCTGCAACGTTCCCCAACATCATCAAGCCAAATAGATATAGTTGTTGGCTTGTTGCCCTAAACCCCTTACTACATCGATCTCTCGGGGAAGTCCATTCGGACTCACCAAAGCACATGTGTCGACGTTCTGTCATCGCTGGTAATTCATTTAGAATTTCTAAATAGTTTTAGTCGGTGTTACCGAGATGTGTAAAGTGCTTAGGTCATCGGTTTCATCCGGTGTGACCGAACAATCCAAAGTTGCTACCTTTTGTACATATTGGCTTGACTGAGTCGTTTCACGCGGACTCACGTATGTGTGTAAAAGTGTGTGTAATGGCTAGCTTTTTTGTCCTGCCTATATACTTACCCCCACCCACTCCACCAGTGTTTTTGGAATCAAACACCATTCATATCCATATTTCTAAGAGAGAGCTCATGCTCCTTGTGCTGATTTCAAAGGGGATTCCACTCCAACCATTGATCCTTTGATTTCTAGTCATCTCATTGCTTTCCGCCCAATTCCTCTCCTACCAAAGCCAAAGATATGTGAGAGAGTTTGGGTGTTGAGGGGATTATCTTTTCAAGCACAATAGCAAGGAGTTCATCTTCAACAACACCATCTATTACCTTTTGGAGGGTGATGCCTCGTAGATTTGCTTGGTGTGCTTGGGAGTCTCCAAATCATTGTGGAGAAACCAAGAAGTTTGTGAGGGCTTGGAGATCACCTACTTCATGAATATCTACCCGAGTGAGGCTAGTCCTTCATGTACGTAAACCATGGTGAGATAAGCAAGGTTGCTTCTTCGTGGACCCTTCATGGACTCAATTCCTTCGTGAAATCTTGCAACCGAGATATTGATGATCTTAGGTACCCTGGGGATCGAATCCTACATCAATGTGTACCATAGCACCACCTATGTGAACCACAAGTCAAAATCTTCACCATGTAAACTTGCGTTTGCAAATCTCCTAAACTATGCTCCCTACATTACTTACTGTAGGTGCATCAAGTTCCCCCTTAATGGTTTTGCAGTATTGAAGACAAATAGGTTGAGGGACTAACGTGTTTGTGAGTGTACACAAGAGTTATAGTCCTTGAAGATTTGGTTTAACACATGGAAGACAACACCTAAAAATGGATTTCTTCAAGTGAAGAATTTGGTGATAAAATTGGTATGGCCTTTAAAGAAGTTGATATGAAGACTTTTGTTTTCGTAGTTTCTTTCTTCTTATTTTGAGTCATAGTAAAAACCGTAATTTAAAGGGGGTCTAGGTGAATCATAGTTCACATTTCCAAAGTGATGCTCAAACCTATACATACACAAGATGCTTCGAGTGAAGCCTTTGGAAATCTCCGGAACAGCTGACGCATTTGCTAGCAATAGTGGCGAAGTTCATCTGGTCACTGAAGAATTTGGTTAGGCTGAGGAGTTAGGACTTCACCAGTGCGATCTGCCTTCCGTGAGGAAATTGAGTGCCCGACGAATTTGAGAGTTCAAATTCTTATAGTTGCTATGCTGCGGGCCAGCTGTCGAGTGGATCCTTATCCTAACAACGGTCATATCGGAGAAGGGCATTTATGACAATTCATGTCTGGTTGCCCCGGACTATAAATAGCTCCCCCCCCACACACAACCACATGTTAGTTGGCTGCTCAGAGAGAACTTGACACTTGTCATTTGAGAGCAACCCATCCTTAGAAGACTTTGAGAGAATCCTAAGTGAGGAAAAACCCAGAGCCAAAGTGATTGAGCATCACTGAAGAGATTGATCTGTGTGATCCGACGCCTTTTACCTTTGAAGGTTGTCATTCTTCTAGATGATTAGGCATCATGTTTTGGGCACCCAAGAGTCATTGTGGTGTGTCAGTGAAAAAGTCTGTGAAGGTTTTCGAAGTCTACCTCGAAGACTTACCACAAGTGATTGGGCAAGGTCTAAGTAACCTTAGATGAAGAGGAATACGGTGAGGACTGTGTGTCCTCTGAGTTTGTCTCAGCTGCCTCAACCAGATGTACAGTTGATACAACAACTAGAACTTGTCTACCAAATCATTGTGCCTTCACCAAACAACTTGGTTTCAAATTCCTCACCCTTCCCTTACATTATTCTGCTGCTGAAGAATTTGTGATTTACTTTCCGAAGAACTTGAAGTGAAGACTTTCGTCATGTTGTATTCTATTTCTTCAGTTCATCTTCCTTATTCTTGTATGACTATATGATTGCATGTTCTTCATCTGTATGTATCTTGTATGCATGCTTTTCATTTCTGTGATGAATTAGTTCCCTCGTGTATCTATTTCTTCACTCTGATCTTTGTTAAATTCTTCAGAGTTTGACGAATTTCAAAAAATCTCGCTTTCACCCCCCCCTTTGGGAGTTGTGGAGGATATAGCTACTAAGTATAAACCGGCCAGGAGGGTCCGGTTCACCCTTGAATATGTTAAAGCCCATGAAGATCCGGAAGATGGCGCTTTACTAAAGGAAGCATAGAAGCCCGAAGCCCAAAGGCGGATTAGGGCCCATAGTGGTAAACCGCCATGACTATGTAAACTTGTAATATAAGTTAGGAAAGGAGAGTCTGAGCCAGACACTTTGTATGAGTCGGCCTCGGGGCTCTGTAAACCGGCCGGGCGTCAACCTGTGTATATAAAGGGGCGACCCGGTGGCGGTTTAGGGAGGACAGACGACAACTCGAGACTCAGGCAAGCGTATTCCGCTCCCTGATCATTGAAACCCAATCAATCCCATCACAAACTAGACGTAGGCTTTTACCTTCATCGAAGGGGCCGAACTAGTATAACTCCCGTGTCCCTTGTCCGGTTTAACCCCTTCAAGCTAACCCGTTGCGATGGCTCCACGACTAAGTCCTTTCACGAGGACATCTGACGTGATAATTCCACGACAGTTGGCGCCCACCGTGGGGCTATCACACGATGGTGTCGAGTTCTTGAAGGGCTGCTCTCAAGGGCTTAAGGGGTACGTGATCGGCCGGATGACCAAAATCATCGCGGCAAGCTTTACATTGACGACAAAGGATGAGGCCCCGAGGCCGGCTCAATCGAGTACGGGTACCGGGTCCCTTCGGCGGAATTCATGTCTTCATTGGCAAGATCGGCGAACCGGGCCCTGAGTCGGACATCTACACCGACCTCGTCGAGACGGCTCAGCGTGCAAGTCCATCCCGGGTTACGCCCACCGTGAAGCGTGCATTCGTAGGATGTGTCCATGGGATCGGATCTGAACCGGCGTCTAAGGGCGACACTGCGGTATATTCCGAGGCGAGTCATCCACTGGCGAAACCGAGTCCTTGTACCAGATTCATGACGGTATGCTCGAGGGATATTCCGATGGCAACAGTATTCCGGACCTCCCTGAAGCGCCGAGCCGGGTTGCTATTTACATGGCCGGCACGCAGCCTGTGTTACAGTCTTCATCGACCGCAGCAATGACTACCGGATCAGCGGCCGCGGCAGGTACCTCGGCGCGCCGGCCGGCGCAAGTTCTCTCCGGTTTAATGGACGCTTGGGCGACCTTGTTAACCGCGACAGTCACCCCGGATACGCAGAATCAGCACAATGCGGAAGTTGCGAGGCTGAAGGAGCAGATTGCGCAGGCTAAGGCGGACCTAGTGGTTGAGGATAATAGGATGGCTGAGGAACAGGCCGCTTTGAATGCTCAAGCACAGCAGATACAAGCACAGAATTACTGGCTCATGCTGGACCGGACCGCGTCAGAGGAGGTGTTATGAAGGAAGTATCGGTCGCGCCTGCCACCGGTTTACGAAGGGTTAAATCTCTTTCAGACCCCAGGCGTTGGGCCGAGCAATCTGGAAGCCGCAGACCATGCCGAAACACCGAGGATCGCCCCGGATCAGCCACAGGCAACGGAGCTACCCCGACGGACAGTTAACCCGCCACAGTATGTGCCTACACCATCGGGTCACTTTTCGAGCCCCTGGATAACATGATTGCTGTGGCTTCACGCTTGGTAGCCATTCCAATGGAAGGAGATTCGATAGAGGCAGTTGAGACACGGCGGGCGAGAGATCTTCTTCAAACCGCCGTAGTGCAGCAACAGGCTTATTCATATAGCCGGGACAGGATCCATTCAACCCCTCGTCCGAGCCCAAGTTATAGCAGGCAGATGGATGAACCAGAGGTGTCTAGCAGCGCGCGGCATCGCAATTCTCAGGAGGTAGTGGACCATGGCAGGGCTCGAAGGGATGGCGCTTTGGATCGTTATCAACCCGCCCCGGTTCAGCCAACAGCGTCGGTTGACAGAGGCACCGGGCTTGCTTTCAGTTCCTGGGGAGTACCGTGCCTTATTCCGGCTCTCCGTAACATGCGTCTGCCCAAGGATTTCAAGGGACCGCGCAAGGTGCCTAACTATACGGCGGATCAGCCGCCTGAGGCGTGGGTCAAGACTTATGAGATGGCAATGGAGATGCTGGATGTGGATGAAGTAGCTTGTGCAAAGTACTTCACGATGATGTTGGAAGGACCAGCCCGCACTTGGTTGAAAAATCTGCCAGCTAATTCCATTGAGTCATGGGATCAGTTGAAGGCCCAGTTTATAGCCAATTTTAAGGATACGTGCAAACAACCCATGTCCATTGTAGATCTGGATGCTTGTGTTCAGGGTGAGAACGAGTCCACAACTCATTGGGTGCACCGGGTCTCAAAAGTTTTGCACTCGTCCGACCGGATTAACGCTGGCCAAGCGATTATCACGATGGAACATAATTGCCGGTTTAAGTCACTGAAGGAGAAGTTGGGACGGCTCAAGTGCCACTACAACGACCTTGGAACCCTCATGGCAGCCTTGGTATAATATGCCGATTCTGATAATACCAAGGATCCCGATTCTGATAATGAGAAACCGGAGAAGGGAAAGAGGAACGGCAGTGCGAAGGGACAACAGTACAACCAGGGAGGCCATGGGAATAGTGGTAAGCGTAAAGAGGATTCAGATTTTGTGGCTAATGCTAATGTGCAGCGTCGTAGGGGTAAACCGCCCCAGCGTGGTGGGATGATGAATCTGGAGCGTTTGTTGAATCAGCCCTGTCCAAAGCATGGAACCAAAGAGGTCCCTGCAACACATCTCTGGAAGGATTGTAACATCATGAAGGAGTTCAAAAATTCTGATCTCTTCCGGTATGATCAGGGCCCGTCGGGCGGTTCAGGCCCAAGTTTTCATGGTGGCGGCGGTTCAGGCTCTGGGTTTCAGAATAATCATAGTAACCAAAACAACCAAGGTGGTAATAACCAACAGAGTGGTCAAGGGAATCAGCAGCAGTCGGGTTAGCAGAGTCACCCGAAGCAGCTGAATGGTGGACAGTATCATGTATTCACCACTAGTCTGTGCAAGCGTGATCTGAAGCTGCATAAGAGGGCGGTCAATGCGGTTGAACCGGCAGTTCCACGCTATCTGCGCTGGTCGGAATAACCTATCGTGTGAAGTAGGGAGGATCATCCGCCCCGGGTTGACAATCCGGGTCAGCTAGCTCTGGTGGTGGCACCTTAGGTGGGAGGTTACAAGTTCACCAAGGTACTTATGGATGGAGGAAGCAGCATTAATATTCTGTATTATGAGATATTCCACCGAATGGGGTTGACAGATAAAAATCTTAAACCGTCCAATACTGTTTTCCATGGCGTGGTACCAGGAAAGTTGGCATATCCAGTGGGCAAGATTGCTTTGGAAGTTGTGTTTGGGGACGAACATGATTCCTGGTCTGAGACATTGACTTTTGAGGTGGTGAGAATCCAGAGCCCGTATCACGCACTGTTCGGACGACCGGCTTATGCAAAATTCATGGCCAGACCTTGTTATATTTACTTGTAGCTCAAGATGCCGGGTCATAAAGGAACCATCATGATTCATGGAAGTCGGAAAATCGCTTTGGATTGCGAAGAGAGTGATGCGGCTTACGCTGAGTCGGTTTGTGCTATAGAGGAGTTAAAGTTTTACAAGGAGAATGTTGATCCGGCAGATATGACCCCTCTGAAGAAGCCCACCACTGAGCATGACCCGACCCTACACTTCAAACCGGCTGACGAGACGAAGCTTGTTGACTTTGTACCTGGCGATTCATCCAAGCAGTTCAGCATCAGCACCAATCTGGATCCAAAATAGGAAAGCGTGCTCATCGAGTTCATCCGTGAGAACCGGGACATCTTTGCATGGAAGCCTTCTGACATGCCAGGTGTACCGAGGGAACTCGCTGAGCACACTCTTAATATTGATCCGAAGTTTAAACCGGTCAAGCAATTTCTTCGTTGCTTTAATGAAGAGAGACGCAAGGCAATTGGGGAGGAGGTAGCCCGGCTGTTGGCTGCTGGGTTTATCGTTGAAGTGTTTCATCCTGAATGGTTGGCTAATCCGGTGCTGGTTCTTAAGAAAAACTGGACTTGGCATATGTGTGTGGACTACACGGACTTAAATACGGCTTGCCCGGCCGATCCTTTTGCTCTCCCGCGGATTGATGAGATCATTGATGCGATAGCGGGTTGTGAGCGCCTGAGTTTTTTGGATGCTTACTCAGGGTACCATCAGATCAAAATGGCAGTTAAGGACCAGGAGAAGACAACTTTCATAACTCCCTTTGGAGCCTTCTGCTATGTTTCTATGCCCTTTGGGCTCAAGAGTTCTCAGGCAACTTATCAGCGTTGTGTGCAAAATTGTCTTCACACGCAGATTGGGCGTAATGTTCATGCCTATGTGGATGACATTGTGGTGAAATCCAGGGAAAAGGAGACATTGATAGCTGATCTCAAGGAGACGTTTGACAACCTCCGGGTTTACAAGATGATGCTTAACCCGGATAAGTGTGTCTTTGGTGTTCCGGCAGGCAAGCTGCTTGGTTTTCTTGTGTCTAACAGGGGCATTGAGGCTAATCCAGAAAAGATCAAGGCAATCACATCCTTGGCTAAACCGACATGTATCAATGATGTTTAGCGTCTCGAAGGCCGGATTGTAGCTCTCAGCCGGTTTATCAGTCGTCTGGATGAGAAGGCCATTCCCTTGTATCAGATGCTGAAGAAGACGGATGATTTCGTCTGGAGTGATGCGGCCAATGCGGCCTTTGAGGAGTTAAAACGGCAGCTGATTGAACCGCCAGTTCTCGCAGCCCCAGTTGATCATGAGACTTTACTATTATATGTGGCTGCTAATGCCCGAGCGGTCAGTGTGGGAATTGTGGTAGAGCGTAAAGAGGCTGGGAAGGAGTATTCGGTTCAACGACCAGTATACTACATCAGTGAAGTTCTGATCGAATCAAAGCAACGCTATCCGCATTGGCAGAAGTTGGTGTATGGGGTTTTTATGGCCAGCCGAAAGCTCAAGCAATATTTTCAAGGTCACCCCATCACAGTGGTTAGTTCTGCTCCCTTGGGTGATATCATCCAAAACAGAGAAGCAACTGGCTGGGTTTCGAAGGTGGCAATTGAGCTTGGTCCACATGGTTTGAAATATGTACCTCGAACAGCCATCAAGTCTCAGGCTCTTGTGGACTTTATCAATGATTGGACCATGTTGCAAGCACCGGAGGAGAAGCCGGATAATACATACTGGACTATTCATTTTGATGGATCAAGGCAGTTGGAAGGCTCGGGGGCTGGAGTTGTCCTAACTTCCCCTCGCGGTGATAAAATTTGCTATGTCCTCCGTTTGATGTTTCCTTGTACTAACAATGCAGCTGAGTATGAAGCTCTACTTCATGGTCTCCGTGTGGCTAAAGAGATGAACTTAACTCAAGTTCGTTGTTTCGGAGATTCTGATCTAGTGGCTCAGCAAGTTTCTGGTACTTGGGATTCTAAGGATCCACTCATGGCGACTTACAGGCGTGAGGTAGATATTGTGGTGGGTCACTTCAAAGGTTACCAGGTGGAGCACATTGATCGGTGCAAAAACAAAGCGGCAGACGCTTGGAGCCGACTTGGATCTCAGCGTAAACCGGTACCTCCTAACACCTTTTTAGATATCTTGCATAACCCGTCTGTTAAATTGCCAACAAAAGAGGATCTGGCTATTCCTGATCCGGAGGCGCAGTTGGTAGCCGCTTTACACGTCGTGCCGGATTGGACAGTTCCATATCTGGCATATATGAGCCGGGGTGAGCTACCAAATGATCAAGTCCTGGCCCGATAGATAGTCCGGCGCTCTAAGTCCATGGTTATTCACAATGGCGAGTTGCACCGCTGTAGCGTTTCAGGCGTATTTCAGCGTTGTGTTTCGCCGGAGGAAGGCCAAGCGATCCTCCGGGAAATTCATGAAGGGGATTGTGGTCATCATGCCGGTTCAAAGTCCCTGGTTGCAAAAGCTTTTCGTCACGGGTTTTACTTTTTGACAGCTCATGCTGATGCGGAGGATCTGGTAAAGCGATGTGATGCTTGTCAAAAAATTTCACGCAGTGCTCATGTTCCGGCTCAGGAGCTACGGATGATTCCCATCACTTGGCCTTTTGCTACTTGGGGGCTTGATATGGTGGGACCCTTTAAACGTTCCCGGGACAAGAAGACCCACCTGTTGGTGGCAGTTGATAAATTCACCAAGTGGGTTGAAGCAGAGCCTGTTAGCAACTGTGATGCAGCTACGGCGGTTCAATTTCTCAAAAAGATTATTTTCCGTTTTGGCTACCCACACAGCATTATCATGGATAATGGTACTAACCTCTCCAAAGGTGAGATGGAGGATTTCTGTCAGAGAGAGCACATCCGGCTTGACCTAGCATCTGTGGCGCACCCTCAATCAAACGGTCAAGCAGAGCGAGCTAATCAAGAAATCTTAAAGGGTCTTAAACCCCGGCTCATGATTCTCTTGAAGCGGACGTCGGGTTGTTGGGTGGAAGAATTACCTTCTGTGTTGTGGAGCATCAACACCACCCCCCAATCGATCAACAGTATACACGCCAAGAGGCGGTTCTTCCAAGTGATATACGTCATGATTCGCCCCGGGTTGCTAATTACATTGAAGCGGACAACGAGCAAGCCCGCCAAGAGGCACTGGATTTGCTAGATGAGAAGCGGGATATGGCTTTGGCACGCCCGACGGTTTATCAACAAGACCTGCGGCGGTATCACAGCCGTCAGGTTAGGACAAGAGCCTTTCAAGAAGGTGACTTGGTGCTCCGGCTTATCCAGGATCAGACCGGCATACACAAATTATCCCCGCCTTGGGAAGGACCCTTTGTGGTCAGCAAGAATCTGCACAACGGATCATACTACCTCATTGACGTTCGAGATGACTCACGCAAATCCGAGGAGGAGACCCGGCGGCCCTGGAACATAGCTCTCCTCCAGTCTTACTACACTTGAGCCACAGGCTCTTTTTTATGTACATATCTTGACAATGTATATATTATCATCAATAAATAAATCAGCATCCTTGCTTTAAAGCAGTGCCTCTGCTGTTTTTTCTCAAATATTCTTTGAGCTACATGGGGGTTTCAGCTGACAAAGCAGAGTACTACCCGTTAAACCGGCTATCACGCCACAAAGCTTGGGAGCTTCACACCCAAAGGGCCAAAGAGAGTTTTCGATGCTATGCACAACTCAAACATAGGCACCTAATGAGCATAGCTCATCACACCACAAAAGCTTGGGAGCTTGACACCCAAAGGGCCAAAGAGAGTTTTCGATGCTATGCACAACTCAAACATAGGCACCTAATGAGCCTAGCTCATCACGCTACTTGGGGGCTCCTTGGTCCAATACCAAGAAGTTTGAATGGACCCTTGTAGCTGGGTATCGACCCACGGATTGGAAGCCTGGTACATTTACCTAAAACCCCGGGTTAACCTGCCTTCATCAAGTAAGACACTCCTATCCAGGTCATCCTGGCACGGCCCTCCGAACGTTTGACAGTTACTCTCCTTGAGACCCTGCACTTGTCAAAGTTAAAACGGTGATTGGTTAGTTGGAGGTCCATCTTAAAAGGCTTTGTTAAATGGTTCAACTCAGTGGCCTGGCAGCCCACAAAAAGCCTCGCATTTGGGCCTGGCAGCCCCCAAAAAGCCTCGACTACACGGTTTTCATTTGAGTTTTGGCTGCATTTTATGTTTAACCGATTTTTTCTTGGCTTGATCAGTCATCTTCTTCGCCTGGTATTCCTTAAACCGGCTTGGTTTGCAACTACACGTTGACAGACCTTCATTTTAAACCGGAGTTTCTTAACCCGGCTTGGTGTTGACTTCCTGTCAACAGCCCGGATCATCTGGCGTGAATCATCACCCGGTATGACTTAATCTATGACATCGGAAAATGATGGAGATACAAATAATTCAGATTTGGGTTTTTTCACCCTTATCGCAATTCAAGTTGGCCAGCCAACTGACCAGGGATCTTATATTACCGGCATGTATAATTTCATATTTTTATAATTTGATTATCCATCCGGCCTATTTTGGGCATTATGACCCATCCGGCGGTAAACCGCCAGGACCCTTTGACTTTTTATGAATACAGGAATTGCATATTATGATACTTGGAACAAAATTGACATTGATATGGCGGATCCACGCAAAATATCTCTTGCACGATGGCAGCAGATCATCATAAGTTTTTTGCTATCCTATTACACGGCACTCCAAGGCCCAAAATATGGAATTATTCATGGATCGTTTCTGCTATATCAACCGCCTTGACAGATTAAGCTTCATCACCGGGTTGACATGAGGTAGATGGGTCATCTGGCATCGGTTCAGCCTCCTCCTCATCCACCGGCTGGAAGTCATTGGTGGTCCAGTCAATCCGGGTCAAGGCCTGAAAGATAGCCTCTTCACTTATAAGCTCAGCCAGATCAACGTCAGGGGGCGTAAGTGTGCTTATGGATTGGAGGAATGAGATTGTGAATTCAGGAATCACAGCTTCAACCCGTTTGTTGTTTGCATCATAGAACGATCGGTGAACCGTCAGGTTCGCCTCTTCTGCTAGTTGACTCACCAAAGGACGCATCTCCCTTGTTCCGTTTGAGGGCGTCATTGTCAAATTCTTCGCCATTTTCTTGTGCACTGGGGAAGCCTTTGGATATATCAGCCGGATCAAGATCAGCTATCCATGCCTTGGCTCGAGTCGGCGCCAACAAAGCGCCTGGCCGAGCAGCGGATCGCTTCAGCTCTTCTATTTGCGCTGGCGTCATTGAGAGACGATCCAGCGTATCTTTGATAAGTGTTGGTGCCGCATTATCATATGAAGTTGCGCATATAACCCGTTGAGCGCCGGTATACAGCTGTTCAATCAGTGTATATGCCGCTTTAAGCTTCTTCCGCATGTCAGAACCTAGGTGAGCGATGCGACTCCCTATATCGGTTCAGGAAATACATGTTAAATGATGAAATTTCAAAGGGATACAACTTTTGGCAACCACTACTTACCAAATATGGTAGAGGTCATGGCATTGATTTGGCACTTCAGTCCAGACAATTCTTCTGCCACCGGTTCAAGAGCCGCTTCAGCAGTCTCCGCCCGCTTCACCAGTCCGGCCTTCTTGGTGTCCCAGTTGGCCTGTTCAGACTTAAACCATTCTTTAAGCTGCTCCATGGTGGTCAAGGCGGTTTTCAGCTCCTCCTTGGCCTTGGTGGATTCTGTTTGTTCGGTTTCAAGATTTGCTCGAAGATCAGCAATTTGCGAGATTTGTTGATTTATTTCACTCTGCAACAGTAAGAGAGCATGTTAATATCTTTTCAAAGTCCCAAGCATATAACCAGTTATACACTCGGCACTTGGGGGCTAATGCGGATCATTTTTTATGTGGGTATTTGAAGTCCCAATGATTAATACAAGTTTTAATCCTAGCACTTGGGGGCTAATGTGTGTTTGATCAGACATAAAGAAAATTTCACAAGTTACCGCATGAAGAATATGAAGTCCCGGTTTGACTTTTTCAAGACAAACCGACCCTTGGGGGCTACAATGCACTGAAGGTACAGAACAAGAAGCAATAATGTTTACCTCATAGCGCTCCTTCATCAGATTTACTAAACTAGCTTCAAAGTCACGGCTTGTATACAGCCGGTTCAGAAATCCGGAATAAAGATCTTGAGCAGTGAGATCGGTATAAGCAGACAAATCAGTCTTCCCTTTCCCCTTGTTCATGGCAGCAAATTCATCCTTAGCAGTGTGCTTTGACAGAACAACCGGATTACCAGGGGCGTTATATGCAGTGCATGTAACAACAACGTCATCATCCTTGGCCGGGCTGGACGAATCAATATTCTGAACAGGACTTGGTACTTTCGTGGAAGGGCCTGGCGGTTTGATAATTGGACTTGGTGGATCAGCAATTGGGTCCCGTTGTTCCATTGCTGGGCTTGGCGGAGCAGGAGGATGTGAAGGGTCAGCTTCTGCAGTCGGTTCAACTTCTGGCGGATTAGCATTACCATCTTGATTCGGCCCAGCAGAGCTATCCATGGCAACTTCTAGGTGTTCGTCCTGATGATCGGGCGTCTTTTCCGGATCAACTTCAATAGTAGGGTCGCTGGTCTTGGCCTTCTTGCTTAATCGAGCTTTGGCGCTATAACATCAAAGGTTAGAGTATGGTAAAACGACAAATAAAGTTGTAAATCAGGTAACACTTACCCAGCGACAACTTTGAGAGGAGGCAATTGGGTGGTTGACGAACCGCCAGACGAGCTGGAAGAAGCCTGGTAATTCGGGTCAGACGGATTGAGAGGGCATCGGAAGAAACCTTTTAAAGGATATTGTTTTGCAGGAGAACAAATCACCTCTGGACGGCGTTTCCAGGAGGGTGTATCAGCTAAACCGGACGAAGTGATTTGTTGACCACTATGCCGGGTTGTGCGACGTTCTTCCGCTTGTCGTTTCTTCAAAGAAAATTTTGGATCCAAATGAGCAACGGGGTGAGATTGTTTTACTTTCCGGAATGTACGGCGAATTCTTTGAACTGGCATAGGATCTGAGTCGGAAGAAAGAAGAATTACCTCAGCATGATCTGCATGGCTGGCCTCAGCATCATCCTGAAGAGGGTCATTGTCAATAATATATACGAAAAAGGACCCAAGTGAGTCAAGTTCTACCTCAGCATCTGATTCTTCCTCCTCCGGCGGATCAGAAGATTCGGCGGTTTTCTTCTTTCCAGGCTTCTTGGTGGCCTTGGTTTTTACACGAGGAGCACGGGCCGGTTTAGTCCATTTCCAGAAAGAGCTATTGGCCTGAGTTTAAGGCAGAGAAAGGTTAGTAGACAGTTAATACGGAAGCAAATCAGTGAAGTATGTACATGAACTTACCGACGGCGGTTTATTGGAGACGTAAAATGGAGCCAAACTGGTTTGGCTACATGTAGAGACCGGTTAATCAAGCATCTTCTTTACACATTTGGTGATTTCAAGGTCGGTCATTACTACTTCATGATATCGTTGAGGGTCTTTTACATTGCCAGTATACTCATGCATCAATTCCGGGCGGCGGCTCAAAGGCAGAATGCCCCAAGAAACCCAACAGCAGACAAGATCAATGCCAGTTAAACCGTTGGCCATCAGAGCCCGGAGCTTGGTGAGTTGAGGAGAAAAATTCTCCCGTTCTGCGGCGGTTAAACGTGGAGGCATTGGGTGGCCATTGCTAAGACGATGAGGGCGGTAGGCCGGCAAGGGATTTTCTCCATCAGGAGCAGTGTTCCGGCAGTAAAACCAGGTCTGGTTCCAATCTTTAGGATGGCTATGATGTTTGGCATGAGGGAAATCAACTTCTTTCCTTTTTTGAATTGACACGCCACCAAGCTCTATGTTGGGGCCATCTGAGAATTCTGTGCGGCGGTTCAGATGAAAGAAATCCCGGAATAATTCCACGGTTGGCTCTTCTTGAAGATAGACTTCGCAGAATACTTGAAAGTTGCATATATTTGACACAGAGTTTGGACCAATATCTTGCCGGTGGAGTTGGAAGCTTGCAAGGACATCCCGGAAACTTTTTGATCTGGGCGGACTGAATCCCCAGTCTAAGTGTTGCATAAAAACAATCACCTCTCCTTCTCGAGGTTCAGGTGGACATTCCGATTCCGAAACTCGCTAGTGGAGAGTCCTCTTTGAGGCTAAGGCACCAGTGGTGACGTAACCATTGATATGTGTCTCTGTGATCCGGGATGGGACCCAATTGCAAGCAGAAAATTGTTTCGACATTCCGGAAAGAGAAACTGAAAATAAAGTGCCGGTTTAAGCTATCTAATTCAGTGTTAAACCGGAGAAGAATATTGTGGAAGTTCAGTTGGCGGTTTAAGAGAGGGATAATGCTATATGGCGGATTGACTGTTAAAGGGTTAAATCGCCTGTAGGTAGAATGGCCAAAATTCGAAATTTCTGCTAAGTATTGACAGAAACAGGTTTCACACAATGGTCAAATTTATTTGGATCTACCACACATCTGTAAAGCAGTTTTTATCTGAGTTCTAAAGGAGCAAGATAGAGCAGGGAAGGCCATGTACTCTATAGAGGTAGAAGAATGATCTGCTAGCATTAAAAATGGACGAAGGGTACCTACCACATGAGATCTACACTATTACTGGGTCAAATATTGTTGCGACAGGTGGAAGAACAAAGAAGGATGAAGAACTGTGCGGAAGAACTCAGGAACCCTAGAAACAAATCTAAAGACGGAGGAGAAAGGAAGTTTACCACTACAGATCTACTGCGGAAGAAGGATGACGAAAGTCTGGTCCATTTCAGGTTGATGCAGCGGCCTTTTTTGATGCAGATCTCGAAGGTCGCGGACGGCGGGGGAGCTCCAGAGCTTGGGCGTCGCGAGGAAGAAGAAGGAAAAAGGGGAAAAGAGAGAAGGGCCCTCGGACCTTATTTATAGAGGAGAGAGTAAAACGGCAGGCGCGGGAATCAAGGAGCCTGAAATGGCAGAATAAGTGTGCCTGTCGCCTGGATTTTCGGGATAACCACTTAGTAAAGGGAATCTTTTTTAATTATTGTTTACAAAGATGATGTCATGATGGACCGTTGCTGCGTTCAGAGGATGACGTCACGGCGGTTTACAAAGTTTCAGGAGAAGACAATATGGCGGTTTACGAAAGTACAAGAAGATGCCTGCAAGGGATATTTGAAGTATTGAAGATTAACATGAACAAATTCAAATCAATCTGGGGCCTAATGTGGAGGATATAGATACTGAGTATAAACTGGCCAGGAGGGTCCGGTTCAGCCTTGAATGTGTTAAAGCCCATGAAGATCCGGAAGATGGCGCTTTACTAAAGGAAGCATAGAAGCCCGAAGCCCAAAGGCGGATTAGGGCCCATAGTGGTAAACCGCCATGACTATGTAAACATGTAATATAAGTTAGGAAAGGAGAGACCGAGCCAGACACTTTGTATGAGTCGGCCTCGGGGCTCTGTAAACCGGCCGGGCATCAACTTGTGTATATAAAGGGGCGACCTGGCGGCGGTTTAGGGAGGACAGACGACAACTCGAGACTCAGGCAAGCGTATTCCGCTCCCTGATCATCGAAACCCAATCAATCCCATCACAAACTAGACGTAGCCTTTTACCTTCATCGAAGGGGCCGAACTAGTATAACTCCCGTGTCCCTTGTCCGGTTTAACCCCTTCAAGCTAACCCGTTGCGATGGCTCCATGACTAAGTCCTTTCACGAGGACATCTGACATGATAATTCCACGACAGGAGTAAACCCACGCTTTCAATTGGTATCAGAGCAAGGTACTCCCTTTTTCTGTGTGATTTTGGTTTAAGCACTTGCAGTTTTAGTTATGTCGACCGCGGGCATGATCGAGGTCTCTGTTGCGTGCCCCATCTTCGATGGCAAAAACTATCCTTACTGGAAGAATAAGATGTGCATGCATATTGAGGAAATTGACAACGATCTCTGTTCTGTCATTGAGAACGGCGTCCCCACTATAGGCCCTAGCATCAATGCTGCAGATGTGAAGAGATTCAAGCAACTCGACTCTCAAGCAAAGAACATCATATGTGGACATCACAATAAAGGACAATATGGTAGAGTGAGTGCACTGGAAACATCAAAGCTTATCTGGGATAGGCTCTCCAAGGTCAATGAGGGAGTTTCCACTCAACGCGACTCTCGAGTTGATGTGCTTTGCAATCTCTTCAATCCCTTCAAGAGGTTCGACAATGAAAATTCTGAACAAACCTTTCATCGCCTCACTGATATCTCAAATGAGCTACATGCTCTCGGTGCTGCTGATATTAATGACCAGGAGGTGGCGAATAAATTGCTGAGTTCTCTTGACATCTCCTTTGACACCTTGGCCTTGATGATTCAAGAACGTCCTGATTAGAAGTCACTTGATCCCGCTGATATTCTTGAGGGGCTCAATACTCATGAATTTCAGCAAGATGAGAAGAGAGATATGTATGGTCCCAGCTATGGACGACCACGTGCTCTGAAGGCAAAAGCTAAAGCCAAGGCAATTTCTTCATCTAAAGAAGAAGAGTTTGAATATAGTACTGATAGCGCTGAGGAAATTGGCAGAAAACTTGCCATGCTTGTGAGGAAGTTCCAGAAGTTTCCAAGAGGAATCGCTTTGGAAAGTCTTCAAAGTATGACTCGAAGAACAATGGAGAAGCTTCTGCTTGAGAATACAACAAGAGAAATTTTCACAAATGCAAGAAGCCATGCCATTACATCGTTGAGTTCCCCCTCTGGCAAAAGGGCGCAAGAAAGAATAAGTATAGCAAGGATGACGACTCTGATGACAAAAAGAAGAACTCCTCAAAGTCCCATCAAAATCATCATCAAGGAAGAAAAGCACCTCCGACAGAGATCGCACTTTCATTGGGAAGGAAATGGATTCTAAGGAAGAATCTAATCAAGATGAAGCTGAGGAATCTGAGGAGGAGACTGACTCTAGGGTAGGAAGCTTGGCCCTCACCACGAAGTCGCCAGCAAGTCCATCCTCAACCATGAAGGAAATGGTGACTGCACCAACCCTGAAGACTATGTTGATGACTACACTCCCACCTATTGCTTCATGGCAAGAGGTGCCAAGGTAACATCACAAGAAGCTTACTTCAACACTTCAAGTGATGATGACTCTGAGTGTGAAGCAAAACCTATCTATAAGAAACTGGCTAAAACTGCAACTGAACAACAAACTGCTATGGAAAATATGCAAAAAATGCTAGACAAAAGTGATGATATGTTAGATGAGGAAATGGATTGCGGTAAAGGTTTGTATGAAGATCTCAGACGTCTTAAGTCACAGTATGACAAACTTGAAAGTTGTCATGTGGCCCTCTCATTCGAACACGAGAAGCTTTCCTATGAATTTCTTCAAAGGAAGCAATAACTCGAGAAGCTGAGAGCACCTCATGATGATTGAGGGATTCCTGGATTATGGAGTCCTCGGAGAGCCGGCCTATGTGACATGGGCCAGACAGATGGGCCGTGATTATGGAGTCCTCGGAGAGCCGGCCTATGTGACATGGGCCAGACAGATGGGCCGTGAAGATACAGAACCGAAGGCCTTCTCCCGTGTCCGGATGGGACTCTCCTTTGCGTGGACGGCAAGCTTGGCGTCTGGATGCATAGTTTCCTTCCTTTGTAAACCGACTTTGTACACCCCTAGTACCCTCCGGTGCCTATATAAACTGGAGGGTTTAGTCCATAGAGGTGACCACAATCATACAGGCTAGACATCTAGGGTTTAGCCATTACAACCTTGAGGTAGATCAACTCTTATAACCCCTATACTCATCAAAGTCAATCAAGCAGGAAGTAGGGTATTACCTCCATTAAGAGGGCCCGGACTTGGGTAAACATCATGCCCCCTGCCTCCTTGTTATATTCTATCCTTAGATGCACAATTCGGGACCCCCTACCTGGGATCTGCCGGTTTTGACACCGACATTGGTGCTTTCATTGAGAGTTGCTCTGCACCATCTACAGAAGGATTGATGGCTTGCCTTGTCATCAAAGACATCATCACTTCTGGAGAAGCCCTAGTTTTAGGGAAAACTCTCCGACTCGACAACTTCATCATGGGCACTCGCCCGACCGTTAAGCTAGGAGCAACCCAACTCATCGCCAAAAATCGCTTCCGCGTCGGACCTGAATACTCCGACAAGATGGATCCGGCAGATGTATCGGCCTTAAACGAACTGCTAGATCGCATCGCCGCCCTAGGGGTCGCAACCGACTATGATCGGATTGGGCTTAAACCTGATCAGAGAGAAATCAGATCTCCACCGATCACCCATCATGTGGCAATAATTGAGGAACAAGCCGACAATGACTCTTCTCCTATGTTGAGAACTAAGTATGTTTGGGTTTCCGAACCCGGAGAACCGGACTCCCGTCATCTGGAAGACACTTCTTGTCCTACAAGCATGGAATCAGGCGTTGAGCCTAAAAACACACCGGATGCTCCGGATCCCAGGCCTTCTCATAGGCCGGCTCTCCGAGGACAAAACCAAGGCCCGTGGAACAACACGGCGATCACTTCAATGCTGAGGACAAACCAAGAGCCCGCTCAGTCCGGGCACCAGCCGCTTTGGTCCTAAACCCAATCGTAGACGACTTTCGGCTCACTAAAGTGATCATGGACGGCGGTAGCGGACTGAACCTCATTTACGAGGACACGCTCAATAAAATGCAAATGGACATGAGTCGCATTGAGCAAGGTAACACAACCTTTCGCGGTATTATCCCTAGTCGAGAAGCCAGATGCTCGGGAAAAATCAAACTCGATGTGGTATTCGGCACGCCGGAGAACTATAGGCCCGAAGAGTTACTCTTCCATGTGGCACCATTCAACAGCAGGTATCATGGTTTGCTGGGGCGAGATGCATTCACGCGCTTCCAAGCCGTACCCCATTACGAGTATATGAAGCTCAAAATGCCCGGGCCCAATGGAATTATCACTATCGCCAGTGATCCGGACATAGCACTCCACACCGAAAACAAAACCACCTCTCTGGCCCTTGAGGCATTATCTGAGGCCCTCGCGGCGGAGGAATTGACCACTCTACGTTCCATAGTAGATAGGGACGATGTAATCCTCGATAAGAGATCCAAGTCTACCTCCTTCACGCCGGCAGACGAAATAGTCAAATTTCAAGTCCACTCGACGGATCCCAATAAAACAGCTTCCATTGGGGCACAACTGGATCCGACGGTGGACGCTGCATTACACGTATTCTAGTGTGAAAACTGGGACATTTTTGCCTGGCACCCTTCGAATATGCCCGGTATCCCATGAAGACTGGCCGAGCATAGTCTCAACATACTGAAAGGATAAAAACCAGTCAAACAAACTCTATGTTGGTTCTCTGAACCCAAACGACAGGCTATGGGGTAGGAGCTAGCCAAGCTACTCGAAGTCGGGTTTATCAGAGAAACCAAACATCCGGACTGGCTAGCAAACCTGGTCATGGTACCTAAGAAGGATAAATCCTGGCGCCTGTGTGTCGACTTCAAAGACCTTAATAAGGCTTGCCCTAAGGACCCCTTCCCACTACCTCGAACCGACCAGATTATTGACGCAACAGCGGGGCACGATTCCTTGTGCTTCCTCGACGCATACTCCGGATATCATCAAATTAAGTTGAAAGAATCCGACCAAGCCGCAACGACATTCATCACTCCGTATGGGCTCTTCTGCTTCAACACTATGCCTTTCGGACTCAAGAACACCGGTGCAACCTACCAATGCATGATTCAAACATGCCTAGAAAAATAGATCGACAAAACTGTGGAGGCATACGTAGATGACATAGTCATCAAAACAAAATGTGTCGATTCATTGGTGGATGAATTACGCCTTACATTCGACAACCTCCGAGCATATGACATACGGTTCAATCCAAAAAAATTTGTTTTCGGTGTTCCAGCCGGAAAGCTGCTGGGGTTTATCGTCTCCAATAGAGAATCAAGGCAAATCCTGCTAAAATCCGAGCCCTGTCACAGTTGGCAACACCAATACACCTCAAGCAGGTCCAAAAATTAGCTGGGTGTGTGGCAGCTTTAAGCCGTTTTATCTCAAGACTAGGGGAAAAGGCGCTGCCATTATATCGCTTGCTACGCCGCTAGCAGGTTTAGGCGTCACTAGCTTACTTATAACAGAAGGAGAATCTAGTGCAAGGCTAGATGGCAGTTCCTTACCTCCCCTCGTAGTTGAGGGCAAAATAGTAGTTCGATCATCTTTCAAGTTCTCCATAGTGTCCAGCAGATATAAATCCCAAGTAACTCAAAGAATAGAGCTATGCTCCCCGGCAACGGCGCCAGAAAAAGGTCTTGATAACCCACAAGTATAGGGGGTCGCAACAGTTTTCGAGGGTAGAGTATTCAACCCAAATTTATTGATTCGACACAAGGGGAGCCAAAGAATATTCTCAAGTATTAGCAGCTGAGTTGTCAATTCAACCACACGTGGAAACTTAGTATCTGCTGCAAAGTGTTTAGTAGCAAAGTAATAAGATAGTGGTGGTAACGGTAACAAAACTAAAGACAACAAATGTAATGTTTTTGGTATTTTGTAGTGATTGTAACAGTAGCAACGGAAAAGTAAATAAAGCAAGAACCAGTATATGGAAAACTCGTAGGCACCGGATTGCTGATGGATAATTATGCCGGATGCGGTTCGTCATGTAACAGTCATAACATAGGGTGACACAGAACTAGCTCCAGTTCATAAATGTAATGTAGGCATGTATTCCATACATAGTCATACATGCTTATGGAAAAGAACTTGCATGACATATTTTGTCCTACCCTCCCGTGGCAGCGGGGTCCTATTGGAAACTAAGGGATATTAAGGCCTCCTTTTAATAGAGAACCGGAACAAAGCATTAGCACATAGTGAATACATGAACTCCTCAAACTATGGTCATCACCGAGAGTGGTCCCGATTATTGTCACTTCGGGGTTGCTGGATCATAACACATAGTAGGTGACTATAGAATTGCAAGATAGGATCAATAACACACATATATTCATGAAAACATAATAGGTTCAGATCTGAAATCATGGCACTCGGGCCCTAGTGACAAGCATTAAGCATAGCAAAGTCATATCAACATCAATCTCAGAACATAATGGATACTAGGGATCAAACCCTAACAAAACTAACTCGATTACATGATAAATCTCATCCAACCCATCACCGTCCAGCAAGCCTACGATGGAATTACTCACGCACGGCGGTGAGCATCATGAAATTGGTGATGGAGGATGGTTGATGATGACAACGACGACGAATCCCCCTCTCGGGAGCCCCGAACGGACTCTAGATCAGCCCTCCCGAGAGATTAGGGCTTGATGGCGGCTCCGTATCGTAAAACGCGATGATTTCTTCTCTGATTTTTTCTCCCCGAAAGCCAATATATGGAGTTGGAGTTGGCGTCGGAGGGCCACCAGGGGGCCCACGAGGTAGGGGGCACGCCCAGGGGGTGCTCCCACCCTCGTGGACAGGGTGTGGGCCCCCGGGTCTTCATCTTTAGCGAGGTTTTTTATTGTTTTTTCTAAGGTGTTCCGTGGAGTTTCAGGTCATTCCGAGAACTTTTATTTTCTGCACACAAAACAACACCATGGCAATTCTGCTGAAAACAACGTCAGTCCGGGTTAGTTCCATTCAAATCATACAAGTTAGAGTCCAAAACAAGGGAAAAAGTGTTTGGAAAAGTAGACACGACGGAGACGTATCAACTCCCCCAAGCTTAAACCCTTGCTTGTCCTCAAGCAATTCAGTTGACAAACTGAAAGAGAAAAAGAAAAACTTTTACAAACTCTGTTTGCTCTTGTTGTTGTAAACATGAAAAGCCAGCATTCAAGTTTCAGCAAATATTATGAACTAACCATACTAACAATAACACAAAGGTCTCACAATTACTCATATCAATAACATAATCTGCTAGCGAGCCATATTAGCAAAACTCGGATGACAACATTTTCTCAAAATAATCATAACATGATATAACAAAATGGTATCTCGCTAGCCCTTTCTGAGACCGCAAAACATAAATGCAGAGCACCTTTAAGGATCAAGGACTGACTAAACATTGTAATTCATGGTAAAAGAGATCCAGTCAAGTCATACCCAATATAAACCAATTATAATGAATGCAAATGATAGTGTGCTCTCCAGCGGGTGCTTTTTAATAAGAAGGATGATGACTCAACATAAAAGTAAATATATAGGCCCTTCGCAGAGGGAAGCATGGATTTGTAGAGGTGCCAGAGCTCGGTTTTGAAATAGAGATTGAATAACATTTTGAGCGGCATACTTTTGCTGTCAACACAACAACTATGAGATGAAGATATCTTCCATGCTAAAAAAAATTATAGGCGGTTCCCAAATAGAATGGTAAAGTTTATACTACCCCTCCTCCACAAGCATCAATCCATGGCTTGCTCGAAACAACGAGTGCCTCCAACATTCAACGGGTCCCAGGGGGAGTTTTGTTTGTGACTATTTTGATTTAGTTTGCATAAAGCATGGGACTGGGCATCCCGGCGACCAGCCATTTCTCTCGTGAATGAGGAGCAGAGTCCACTCCTCTTGAGAATAACCGCCTAACATGGAGGATAAGGTCAACCCTAGTTGAAACATGAGCTGCTCGAGCATACAAAACAGAATTTCATTTGAAGGTTTGGAGTTTGGCACATACAAATTTACTTGGAACGGAAGGTAGATACCGCATATAGGAAGGTATAGTGGACTCATATGGAACAACTTTGGGGTTTAAGGAGTTTGGATGCACAAGCAGTATTCCCGCTTAGTACAGGTGAAGGCTAGCAAAAGACTGGGAAGCGACCAACTGAGAGAGCAACAACAGTCGTAAACATGCATTAAAATTAATTTACACCGAATACAAGCATGAGTAGGATATAATCTACCATGAACATAAATATCATGAAGGCTATGTTGATTTGATTCAACTACATGCGTGAACATGTGCCAAGTCGAGTCACTCAATTCATTTAAAGGAGGATACCATCCCATCATACCACATCATAATCATTCTAATATCATGTTGGCACGCAAGGTAAACCATTATAACTCATAGCTAATCAAGCATGGCACAAGCAACTATAATCTCTAAATGTCATTGAAAATATGTTTACCTCATAATAGCTAACTCAGGAACGATGAATCATCATATTTACAAAAACAAGAGAGGTCGAATTCATACCAGCTTTTCTCATCCCAATAAGTCCATCATAAATCATCATTATTGCCTTTCACTTGCACGACCGAACGATGTGTATAATAATAAGAGTGCACGTGCATTGGACTAAGCTGGAATCTACAAGCATTCAACTCAAGAGAGAATACAAGTAATATGGGCTCTAAGTTAAATAAACAATCATGCATATAAGAGCCACTAAGCATTTTCAATATGGTCTTCTCGACCCCCAAAGAAAGGAAAAGAAATAAAAACTATTTACACGGGAAAGCTCCCAACAAGCAAAAGAAGAACGGGAAATATTTTTGGGGTTTCTTTTAATTACTACAGCAAAGAAATAAACTACTACTATTTTTTTTCTTAAGGTTTATCAAACACACAAGAAGAAAGCAGGAAAAAGAAAATAAACTAACATGGATATTACAGTGAAAGAGTATGAGCACCGACATCTAGCAATGAGTGTGTGTGAACATAAATGTAATGTTGGTGGGAAATACATACTCCCCCAAGCTTAGGCTTTTGTCCTAAGTTGGTCTATTGCCAGGGATAGCCTGGCGGATACCCGTAGGTGAAGCTGGGGTCATACTGTGACGCAGCGGCTATCGCCGCCTGAGCTGTAGCGTGGTGTCGAGCAGCCTCCGCTCTCCTCTCGTACTCATCTGCCTCCTCTCTGGTAATAATATATCTTCTTTTGTCTGAAAATCAAAGAAGGCAGGAGCAGGAAGAGCAATATGGACTACATGACGTTTGTTAAAGATTAGTCGATACTGGAGAGGTGGTTCAGTCCTCTCAACAAACTGGTGGGAAACCATAGAATCAAAATCTAAATAAGAAGGGGGTAACTCCATATCACCCTCATGAATGTCTATCTCAAGAAAATTAGC
Source organism: Triticum dicoccoides (assembly GCF_002162155.2). Classification (NCBI taxonomy): domain Eukaryota; kingdom Viridiplantae; phylum Streptophyta; class Magnoliopsida; order Poales; family Poaceae; genus Triticum; species Triticum dicoccoides. The sequence goes on along the minus strand of NC_041389.1, from coordinate 315,544,208 downwards.
TAAGCGGGTTGCATAAATTCCTCCAAAGAAATCTCCGTTATGTCTATTCTGATGCAACCTACGAGCTACAATGGCTCCCATATGATAAAATTGGTCTCCTAACACAGCACTCCTAAGAATGTTGAGATCGGGGACACACATGTGACATGCTTCATCCTTAGCATTTATGCATCTACCTACGAAGAGAGCAAAATAGTGTATAGCAGGAAAGTGAATGCTCGCTAAAGTGGCTTGTGTTATATCTCTAGATCCCCCCACAGTTATTCTAGCAAGAAAGTCTCTATATTCAGATTTAGGGGGATACCTGACACTACCCCATGATGGAAGTTTGCAAGCAGAAGTGAAATCCTCTAAGTCCATGGTATAAGATTTGTCATAAAGGTCAAACATGACTGAAGGAGAATTACGCGAAGATGAAAACTCAAACCTCCTCACAAATGAACTTGTGAGATCATGATACTTGGGGCATTTGTCAGCTTCAAAGTCCTAAAGACCAGCGTTGCGCAAATATGCGCTAAATTCTTTTTTGATTCCCACTTGATTCATAAAATTTTCCGAAGACCATTCACAGGGCCGGACCTCCGCGGTGCGAGGCAAATTAAATTTGGGCTTCTGCTCTTCTTCCTTTTGTTTTTCCTTCGAGCTTCGGCTCAACGAGCCCCTCAAAAGTCTCTTCATTATTTCTGAAACAATCTGAAATTTTTAGTAACTTCAAATAAAAGTGAACCAACTTCAATAAAATTGATAGTAACAACTCCCACAAGTGCCTAGAGCCTATATCAAGCATTAAAACTACTTGGAACCATATAAATTTGACATGCAAGCTCAAGAACATGGTCACCTATGCAGCACAAATTTGCAATGAATAAAGCACTAGAACAAAAACTAATTGGACCAATGGAGGAGTCACATACCAAGGAACAATCTCCCTAAGCAGCTTTGCGAGAGGTGCTTTGAGCAAGGAGATCGAAGATCACAACAACGGGGGCTGGAACTCGTGCTTGAGTTGGTTTTTCGTGTTTGTGTGAGACAGAGGAAGAAGATGGGTGCAGGGATGAGTGGAGGAGGGACACCGTGGGCCCATGAGGCAGGGGGGCGTGCCCAAGGGGGTAGGGCGCGCCCTCCACCCTCGTGGCCAGGTGGCAGCTCCCCCGCGGTAATTTTTGCATAGTAAATCCTCAAATATTCCCGAAAAAAATCATATTAAATTGGCATGTCATTTTGAGGACTTTTATTTTTGGGATATTTTTATATTGCACGGATAAGTCGGGAAACAGACAGAAAAATACTATTTTACTTTATTTCTACTAAATAACAGGAAATATAAAGAGGGTACAGAAGGTTGTGCTTCTAGTTTCATCCATCTCATGCTCATCAAAAAGAATCCACTAACAAGGTTGATCAAGTCTTGTTAACAAACTCATTCCAATAATCATGGAACCGGAGAAATTTTGAATAGCACTAAGTTACCTCAATGGGGATATGTAGGACCTTGAGAAGAGGTGTCTAGAGGGGGGGGTGATTAGACACTAAGTACCAAAGTTGCAGTTTTTAACCCTTTTAAAGATTAAGTGGAGTTCAGGCACAAGTTTAACATTCACAACACATAGCAAGCAAGCATGCAAAGAGTATATGAGCAGCAGAAAGTAAAGCATGCAACTTGCAAGAATGTAAAGGGAAGGGTTTGGAGGATTCAAACGCAATTGGAGACACAGATGTTTTTGGCGTGGTTCCGATAGGTGGTGCTATCGTACATCCACGTTGATGGAGACTTCAACCCATGAAGGGTAACGGTTGCGCAAGTCCACGGAGGGATCCACCCACGAAGGGTCCACGAAGAAGCAACCTTATCTATCCCACCATGGCCGTCGCCCACGAAGGACTTGCCTCACTAGCTCACTAGACTAGAAAGATCTCACAAAGATTTGCAAGGAATTTACTGAATGATATGCAATGAATTGGATGCAGAAAATGCAGAGAAAACATAAAAGAAATCTAGATGAAGTTTTTTTTGAAAGGGGAAACAAATATGCATGAGACAAATGCAAAAACACAGAAGAAAACACAAGAGAACTTCATCTAGAGATGGTCGGCGACGAAGTCACCTATGTTAGAGTATATTGACTTAGGAGTCAAGTGAGATCACTTGATCATAGGTCATACTCATCATTTAAGCTCAAAATGGGGTTACCATTTTTTCGTTTAAGCATCTTGATGCATTCACATCTTGTCGATTTGCTTTAACTCATGACTTGGAGTAAAGCTTCTCTAAGATGGAATAACATACCTTGGTTGGTGGTGATGATCATGTAGTTGAACTTGTGTGGGTCGCTCAAGGTTGATGTAGCTCATCAAGAGTTGGGAGCACCACTTGGAATTTGAGTCCATCTACCTACATGGGTTAGTTCTTGCAAGGAAGAGCACTTGTGTATCCAAAAATGACAATCACGAAGCTCAACATAGAATTTGTCAAAGGATATGTTCGAATGGTTTCGTGCTTCCTTGTCCTGAACCACCTTTGTGTAGAGACTTGGTGATGTAGAGGTTTCTCAAGATGTGAGTAGGTTACAATCTCATGGAATTTGATTCAACCAAGTACCTACATGGGTTAGATAACATGCAAGATACAAATATATCCAAGACGTAAATTTTCATCATAAGAGAAATATCAAGGATTAGTCATAAGCTCATGTCTTGCATGTATCCAATGGAGTTTCTACTCCAAGTTTGAAGCATCAATGATGTTCAATTCTCCTCTCAACCTGCAAAACACTTTCTCATCAAGAGGTTTAGTGAATATATCCGCTAATTGCTTTTCGGTGCGAACATGCTTAAGATCAATGTCACCCTTAGCAACATGATCTCGAATGAAATGATGACGAACTTCAATATGCTTAGTTCGAGAATGTTGCAGAGGATTGTGACCAATTTTGATAGCACTTTCATTGTCACAAAGCAATGGAACATGTTTCACATATATCCCATAATCTTTAAGACTTTGGGTCATCCAAAGTAATTGAGCACAACATGAACCATCGGCAATGTACTCCGCTTCGACGGTGGATAAGGATACCGAGTTTTGTTTCTTGGAGGACCAAGACACAAGAGATCTACCAAGAAATTAACAAGTATCCGAAGTGGACTTTCTATCAACCTTGTCTCCGGCATAGTCTGAGTCAGAGTAGCCAACAAGATCGAAAGAGGCCCTCTTAGGATACCAAATGCCAAAATCTGGTCTATGAATTAAGTATCTCACTATCCTTTTCACAGCCTTAAGATGACATTCTTGAGGAGCAACTTGATATCGTGCACACATGCACACACTTAGCATAATATCGGGACGTGAAACACATAGATATAACAATGAACCAATCATAGAGCGATCAACCTTTTGATCGACCGGTTCACCATCTTTGGTCAAATCAAGATGTCCACTAGTAGGCATGGGTGTAGACATACCTTTGCATTCTTGCATATTGAACTTCTTGAATAAGTCCTTAGTGTACTTTGTTTGAGAGACAAAAGTACCTTCCTTAGTATCAACATAAATTTGGCACACAAATAGTTCACCATTAACCCTTTTAGTAAAAAGAGTAGAATCAATTTTCCCAATTTCAAAGCCTTTTTTCAATAAGGAACTTTGTTAAGCATTTGTACCAAGCTCTAGGAGCTTGTTTAAGACCATAAAGAGCTTTGTGAAGTTTGTAAACATGATTGGGTTTCTTAGGATTGACAAAGCCGGGAGGTTGTTTAACATAAACTTCCTCCTCCATTTCACCATTTATAAAAGCACTTTTAATGTCCATTTGGTACAAGGTGATATCATGGTGATTAGCATAGGCAAGTAAGATGCGGATAGACTCAAGTCTAGCAACGGGGGCGTAAGTCTCACCATAGTCCATACCTTCGACTTGTGTGTAGCCTTGGGTGACGAGACGTGCTTTGTTGCGAACAACTTGTCCATCTTCATCTTGCTTGTTGCGAAACAACCATTTGGTACCGATGATGTTGTGGTTGTTGTCGGGCTTCTCAACCAATGTCCAAACTTGGTTTCTCTCAAAGTTGTGTAGCTCTTCATGCATAGCATTTATCCAATCCGGATCTTCCAATGCTTCTTCGACCTTCATAGGTTCAATGCTAGAGATGAAAGAATAGTTTTCACAAAAGTTAGCTAGACGAGTTTTAGAGCGAGTGATTCTCCCGGTTTGAATATCATTGTAGATTTGCTCGACAAGATGGTCTTTAGCAATTCTTGCTCGAACTCGTGAAAGATTTTGCTTGGATCTTCGTTGAACATCTTCTTCATCTTGTTCTTCTTCTTGGCCTTCTTCATTGTTGGTGTTGTCGTTCTCTTGTCGTGGTGGATAAGGAGGTTGTTGACGTTCATCTTGATGCACTTCCTCGTTTCCTTCATCTTGGTGTGTCCCACTTGTGGATGCTTCCGTATCAACTCTTGGTTCACCTTGTCGTGAAGTAGAAGCTTCCACTTGGACAGACGAGGTACTATCCTTCACCTCCGTTGGATGGACCTTGCCAATAGACAAGTCTTGGATTGCTTCCGAAGGATCTTTGTCTCCTACATCAATTGGCAATTGCTCTACTTGCGAGCCATTAGATTCATCAAACTTCACATCTACCGTCTCTTCAACCTTTCGGGTGAAATTGTTGTAGACACGGTATGTGTGAGAGTTTGAGCCATAACCTAGTAGGAAACCTTCATGAGACTTAGGAGCAAATTTAGAACGATGATGCTTATAAAGAATGTAGCACTTTGAACCGAATACTCGAAAGTATCCAACTTGGGGTTTGTTACCGGTGAGGAGCTCGTATGCCGTATTGTCGAGTAGCTTGTGAAGATACAAGCGATTTGTTGCATGACAAGCTGTCTCAACCGCTTCTGCCCAAAAGTGCTTCGGTGTCTTGTACTCATTAAGCATCGTTCTTGCCATTTCGATGAGCGTACGGTTCTTCCTCTCAACAACTCCATTTTGTTGAGGTGTGTACGTAGCCGAGAATTCGTGTGAAATCCCTTCTTTGTCAAGAAAGGTGTCGACATTTGCGTTCTTGAACTCCGTTCCGTTGTCGCTGTGAACCTTCTTGATCTTCACTTCAAATTGATTTTGGGCCTTCCTAGCGAAGTTTTTGAAGATCTTCTGAACCTGTGATTTATCATCAAGAAAGAACACCCACGTAAATCTGGAAAAATCATCGACTATAACTAGTCCAAAAGAATTTCCACCGAGGCTCTTGTAAGAGTTGGGACCAAAGAGATCCATGTGAAGTAGCTCGAGTGGCCTCTTTGTGGTCATGATGTTCTTCACGGGATGCCTTCCTCCAACCTATTTACCTGCTTAACAAGCACTGCAAAGTCTATCCTTATCAAATATGACATCGCTAACTCCAAGGATATGATTTCCTTTAATAAGCTTGTCAAGGTTTCTCATGCCAACGTGACCTAGTCGCCTATGCCATAACTAACCTTTTGAGGATTTACCAATGAAGCAAGTTTTAGGTTCATCCTTTTTAGTGAAATCAACAATGTATAGATCACCTCTATGTATGCCGGTAAAGACCATTTTATGATTGTCTCGACGAAACACTTGGCAATCAATTTCAGTAAATAAGACATTGAAACCAAAGTCAGCAAGTCTAGATACTGAAAGTAAGTTGTATCCAAGAGATTCAACGAGCATGACATTTTGTACGGAGCTATCATGTGATATGGCCACCTTACCGAGGCCAACCACCTTACCCTTTGAGTTGTCACTGAAAGTGACATACTTTCGAGGACTATCATTATCAGCAAGCTCACAAAACATGTCTTTATCTCCGGTCATGTGATCGGTACATCCACTGTCAAGGACCCATTCCTTTCCTCCTGACATGTATCCCTGAAGATTTGCCATAAGACCAAAATGTCTCATTGCATCATCAAGATCGAAGTCACTATCATCATCCTCATCATAGTATCCATGTTCAACATCGTCATGTGGTGGATCAAATCCTAGAGAGGGTGATTCGTTAGAGTGATTTTGACAATGATCTTGTCTATGAATTTTTATAGCTTCGGAAATAATATCACTAATAATACCAACATTTCCTTTGGCACGCATAAGGTTTGTAAGCTCAAATAGACGATCACCAAACATAGGATCACTAGTATTCATTTTACTCAAAGCAATAGACTTATGGAGAATTTCATCAAGATTTTTCAAAGAATAATCAGGAAATCGTTCCTCAAGAAATTTCCATATAGTGTAGGCACACTCAAGAGTAGGCAGTTTTATAATCAAGTTTCTAGGCAAGCCTCTAGTGATAAGATTAACAGTTCTAACATTCCTAATCATGTCAATAGACTCATCAAGGGTAGGATGCATAGGATCAACACAAGGTGCACAAGGACTAGCAATGTACTTGTTCAAATTATATTGATTGAAAATTACAAGCATCTCATTTTTCCACTCATGAAAGTACTCTCCATCAAGAATAGGCACTCTATGTCTAAGACTCCCCAAAGTAGACTCATCCATCTTCCTCCAATGGTGATTAAACCAAAGCAATGGAGACCAAGGCTCTGATACCACTTGTAGGACCTTAAGAAGAGGTGTCTAGAGGGGGGGTGATTAGACACTAAGTACCAAAGTTGCAGTTTTTAACCCTTTTAAAGTATAAGTGGAGTTTAGGCACAAGTTTAACATTCACAACACATAGCAAGCAAGCATGCAAAGAGTATATGAGCAGCGGAAAGTAAAGCATGCAACTTGCAAGAATGTAAAGGGAAGGGTTTGGAGGATTCAAACGCAATTGGAGACACGGATGTTTTTGGCGTGGTTCCGATAGGTGGTGCTATCGTACATCCACGTTGATGGAGACTTCAACCCACGAAGGGTAACGGTTGTGCGAGTCCACGGAGGGCTCCACCCACGACGGGTCCACGAAGAAGCAACCTTGTCTATCCCACCATGGTCGTCGCCCACAAAGGACTTGCCTCACTAGCGGTAGATCTTCATGAAGTAGGCGATCTCCTTGCCCTTACAAACTCCTTGGTTCAACTCCACAGTCTTGTCGGAGGCTCCCAAGTGACACCTAGCCAATCTAGGAGACACCACTCTCCAAGAAGTAACAAATGGTGCATTGATGATGAACTCCTTGCTCTTGTGCTTCAAATGATAGTCTCCCCAACACTCAACTCTCTCTCATAGGATTTGGATCTGGTGGAAAGAGGGTTTGAGTGGAAAGCAACTTGGGAAAGGCTAGAGATCAAGATTCATATGGTAGGAATGGAATATCTTGGCCTCAACACATGAGTAGGTAGTTCTCTCTTAGAACTAGGATGTTGGAAGTGTAGGTGCAGTCTGATGGCTCTCTCCACGAATGAAGAGGAGGTGGAGGGGTATATATAGCCTCCACAGAAAATCTAACCGTTACACACAACTTGCCAAACTCGATGGGACCAAATCGAGAAACTTGGTCAGACCGATTTAGCAAATAATGTGACGGTTAGGGATTTCGGTGGGACCGATTCGGTTAGGGTTAGGGCGTAACGTAATCTCGGTGAGACCGATTACACAAACTCGGTGAGACCGATTTTGGTAACAATCTAACCAGATAGTTGGTCAGGCAAACTCGGGTTGACCGATTATCAAACTCGGTGGGACCGATTTTGGTAATGAGTCAACCAGAAAGTTTGCATTATAATCTCGGTAGTACCGATTGCTCAAACTCAGTGAGACCGATGTTGATAATGGACATACACAAATAGATTACAATCCCATCTCGGTGAGACCGAGATCCCTATCGGTGAGACCAATTTGCCTAGGGTTTGTGGCAGTGGCTAAGACATCCAAACTCGGTGGCGCCGGATAGAACGAATCAGTGGGGCCGAGTTTGACTTTAGGTTTATGACATATGTGTTGAAATGGGAAAGTAGTTGAGGGTTTTGGAGCATATCACTAAGCACTTGAAGCAAGAGGCTCATTAAGCAACACCTCATCCCTCCTTGATAGTATTGGCTTTTCCTATAGACTCAATGTGATCTTGGATCACTGAAATGTAAAATGAAGAGTCTTGTGCTTGAAGCTTGAGCCAATCCTTTGTCCTTAGCATCTTGAAGGAGTTCCCACATCCTTTAGTCCATGCCACTCCATTGTTGAACTTGTCTGAAAAATACTAGATAAAAGTGTTAGTCCAACAAGAGATATGTTGACATTAATTACCAAAACCACCTAGGGAGCACTTGTGCTTTCAGGATATGAAAATCCCCAACAATAAGAATATCATACTTTTTCTTGACCATAGGTAGAGGAAATTCAAAACCTCCAAATATAATCGATGGGATTTTTCCAATAGAGTTGATACTATAAACTTGAGGTTGTTTCCTCGGAAAGTGTACTGTGTGCTCATTGCCATTAACATGAAAAGTGACATTGCCTTTGTTGCAATCAATAACAGCCGCTGCAGTATTAAGGAAAGGTCTTCCAAGAATAATAGACATACTATCATCCTCGGGAATATCAAGAATAACAAAGTCTGTTAAAATAGTAACGTTTGCAACCAGAACAGGCACATCCTCACAAATACCGACAGGTATAGCAGTTGATTTATTAGCCATTTGCAAAGTTATTTTAGTAGGTGTCAACTTATTCAAGTCAAGTCTATGATATAAAGAGAGAGGCATAACACTGACACCGGCTCCATGATCACATAAAGCAGTTTTAACATAATTTCTCTTAATGGAGCATGGTATAGTAGGTACTCCGGGATCTCCAAGTTTCTTTGGTATTCCAACCTTAAAAGTATAATTAGCAAGCATGGTGGAAATTTCAGCTTTAGGTATCTTTCTTTTATTAGTAATGATATCCTTCATATACTTAGCATAAGGATTTGTTTTGTGCACATCAGTTAATCGCATACGCAAAAAGATAGGTCTAATCATTTCAGCAAAGCGCTCAAAATCCTCATCATCCTTTTTCTTGGATGGTTTCGGAGGAAAAGGCATGGGTTTCTGAACCCATGGTTCCCTTTCTTTACCATGTTTCCTAGCAACGAACTCTCTTTTATCATAATGTTGATTCCTTGATTGTGGGTTCTCAAGATCAACAACAGGTTCAATCTCTACATCATTATCATTACTAGGTTGAGCATCAACATGAACATCATCATTAACATTTTCACTAGGTTCATGTTCATCACCTGATTGTGTTTCAGCATCGGACATGGAAATATCATTTGGATTCTCAGGTGGCTCAGTAATAGGTTCACCAGAAGTTTGCAAGGTCCTATCATTTTTCTTGTTCTTCCTTTTAGAAGAACTAGGTACATCGATATTATTCCTCTGAGAATCCTGCTCGATTCTCTTAGGGTGGCCTTCCGGATATAAAGGTTCCTGAGTCATTCTACCAGTTCTAGTAGCCACTCTAACAGCATAATCCTTTTTCTTACTATTCATTTCATCAAGCACTTCTTTCTGAGCTTTAAGTACTTGTTCTACTTGAGTGGTAACCATAGAAGCATGTTTGCTAACAAGTTTAAGTTCACCTCTAATATCAGCCATATAATCACCCAAGCATTTAATCATAAAGGTATTCTGTTTTAATTGTCTACCAAAATAAGCATTAAAGTCATCTTGCTTAAACATAAAGTCATCAAACTCATCCAAGCACTGACTAGCAATTTTAGTAGGAGGGACTTCAGCTTTATCATATCTATAGAGAGAATTTACCTTTACTACCTGTGTCGGGATATCGGGAGGTTCTTCAGTAAATAAGTAGTTGAGATCATATAGTTCTTCAACAGGCGGTAAATTAAGGCCATGTATTTCTTCAATAGGAGGTAAATTCTTAACATCTTCAGCTTTAATACCTTTTTATTTCATAGATTTCTTTGCCTCTTGCATATCTTCGGGACTGAAAAATAGAACACCTCTCTTCTTCGGAGTTGGTTTAGGAATAGGCTCAGTAATTGGCTCAGGAGCTGGCTCAGGAAGTGGCTCGGGAGATGCCCAATTGTTTTCATTTGTCAACATATTATTCAATAGAATTTCAGCTTCATCCGGTGTTCTTTCCCTGAAAAGAGAACCAACACAACTATCCAGGTAATCTCTGGAAGCATCAGTTAGTCCATTATAAAAGAGATCAAGTATTTTAGGTTTCTTAAGAGGATGATCAGGCAAAGCATTAAGTAACTTGAGAAGCCTCCCCCAAGCTTGTGGGAGACTCTCTTCTTCAATTTGCACGAAGTTGTACATTTCCCTCAAAGCAGCTTGTTTCTTATGAGCAGGGAAATATTTAGAAGAGAAGTAATAAATCATATCCTGGGGACATTGCACACAACCAGGATCAAGAGAATTAAACCATATCTTAGCATCACCCTTTAATGAGAAAGGAAATATTTTGAGTAAATAAAGGTAGCGCGATCTCTCATTATTAGTAAACAGGGCAGCTATATCATTCAACTTAGTAAGATGTGCGACAACAGTTTCAGATTCATAACCATAGAAAGGATTAGATTCAACCAAAGTAATTATATCTGGATCAATAGAAAAATCATAATAATCCTTATCGGGAACACAGATAGGTGAAGTAGCAAAAGCAGGGTCGGGTCTCATTCTATCTCTAAGAGATTCTTTACTCCATTTAACTAGCAGCCTCTTAAGTCCATATCTATCATGGCAAGCAAAAATAGCTGCAGAAGATTCTGCATCAAAAAGATAACCCTCAGGAATAGCAGGCATATTCTCATCATCACTATCATCATCGTATTCAGGTTCAATAATTTCTCTTTCTCTAGACCTAGCAATTTCCTCATCAAGAAATTCACCAAGGGGCACAGTAGTATCAAGCATAGAAGTAGTTTCATCATAAGTATCATGCATAGCAGAAGTGGCATCATCAATAACATGCGACATATCAGAATTCATAGCAGTAGCAGGTTTAGGCGTCGCTAGCTTACTTATAACAGAAGGAGAATCTAGTGCAAGGCTAGATGGCAATTCCTTACCTCCCCTCATAGTTGAGGCAAAATAGTAGTTCGATCATCTTTCAAGTTCTTCGTAGTGTCCAACAGATATAAATCCCAAGTAACTCAAAGAATAGAGCTATGCTCCCTGACAACGGTGCCAGAAAAAGGTCTTGATAACCCACAAGTATAGGGGACCGCAACAATTTTCGAGGGTAGAGTTTTCAACCCAAATTTATTGATTCGACACAAGGGGAGCCAAAGAATATTCTCAAGTATTAGCAGCTGAGTTGTCAATTCAACCACACCTGGAAACTTAGTATCTGCAGCAAAGTGTTTAGTAGCAAAGTAATATGATAGTGGTGGTAACGGTAACAAAAGTAAAGACAGCAAAAGTAATGTTTTTGGTATTTTGTAGTGATTGTAACAGTAGCAACGGAAAAGTAAATAAGCGAGAACTAGTATATGGAAAACTCGTAGGCACCGGATTGGTGATGGATAATTATGCTGGATGCGGTTCGTCATGTAACAGTCATAACATAGGGTGACACAGAACTAGCTCCAGTTCATCAACGTAATGTAGGCATGTATTCCGTATATAGTCATACGTGCTTATGGAAAAGAACTTGCATGACGTCTTTTGTCCTACCCTCCCGTGGCAGTGGGGTCCTATTGGAAACTAAGGGATATTAAGGCCTCCTTTGAATAGAGAACCGGAACAAAGCATTAGCACATAGTGAATATATGAACTCCTCAAACTATGGTCATCACCGGGAGTGGTCCCGATTATTGTCACTTTGGGGTTGCCGGATCATAACACATAGTAGGTGACTATAGACTTGCAAGATAGGATCAAGAACACACATATATTCATGAAAACATAATAGGTTCAGATCTGAAATCATGGCACTCGGGCCCTAGTGACAAGCATTAAGCATAGCAAAGTCATAGCAACATCAATCTCAGAACATAATGGATACTAGGGATCAAACCCTAACAAAACTAACTCGATTACATGATAAATCTCATCCAACCCATCACCGTCCAGCAAGCCTATGATGGAATTACTCACGCACGGTGGTGAGCATCATGAAATTGGGGATGGAGGATTGTTGATGATGACGACGGCGACGAATCCCCCTCTCTGGAGCCCCGAACGGACTCCAGATCAGCCCTCCCGAGAGAGATTAGGGCTTGGCGGTGGCTCCGTATCGTAAAACGCGATGATTTCTTCTCTCTGATTTTTTTCTCCCCGAAAGTCAATATATGGAGTTGGAGTTGGCGTCGGAGGGCCACCAGGGGGCCCACGAGGTAGGGGGCGCACCCAGGGGGGGCGCCCCCCAGCCTCATGGACAGGGTGTGGCCCCCCTAGTCTTCATCTTTAGCGAGGATTTTTTATTGTTTTTTCTAAGGTGTTCCGTGGAGTTTCAGGTCATTCCGAGAACTTTTATTTTCTGCACATAAAACAACACCATGGCAATTCTGCTGAAAATAGCGTCAGTCCGGGTTAGTTCCATTCAAATCATACAAGTTAGAGTCTAAAACAAGGGCAAAAGTGTTTGGAAAAGTAGAAACGACGGAGACGTATCAGTCGCCGAATGGACAGAAGCCGAAATCCCCAAAGAATACGGCACATACTCCAACTGGGTGATGCACTTCGACGACTCTAAGATGTTAGCCGGATTAGGGGCTGGTGTCGTCTTGACATCCCCACAGGAGACACAATCCATTATGTGCTCCAAATACTGTATACAAACTCTATCAATGCAGCTGAATACAAGGCCTTATTGCTCGGTCTCCGGATGGCCGTCTCCATGGGCATACAATGCCTTGAAGTGTGCGGGGATTCAAACCTCACAATATCTCAGATAAATGGAGACTTTGACACAAAAGATTCGAAGATGGCGGCTTATCATAACGCTGTACTCAAAATGTCAACTCGGTTTAAAGGGCTCGAGTTTCATCATGTGGCTCGAGAGAGTAATCAACACTACAAAAAAAATACACTTCCGTGATGATACGTGTTTGTCACAGTAGGTCGCGTTTTTTTGCCATGCATGTACATCCATGACTATTTTATGACAGAATCAAGATAGTCATACCTGTGCTATCGTAGAAGTGTTCCATGACATTACCAAAATTATCATCACGGAAGTGTCCACTTCCATGACGATAAATCACGCGTCACAGAAGTGCTTTCGTCAAGGGTGACCGACACGTGGCATCCACCATAACGGAATGCCGTTAAGCTATCGGGTCGGGTTTTGGATCCAATAACCCGTTAACAGCCCCAACCAATGGGGATTTTCCACGTGTAAAATCATTATTGGCTGGAGGAAACATGCGTCGGCTCATCGTTGCGACAGATGTCATCCACTCATTGGACAGAAGGCGCCTATGATACGTCGACACGTGGCACGGCCCAACAGAGGCCCATTCCTGTGAAAAGGCCGGCCCATTTGACTTGGTCAAAAGGTGGCGGGCCGGCCCATGGAAAGCCTGTTAACGGTCTCTTCGCATATAGCCCATTTACAACCCACTAACCCAAGGCCCGTTACGCCCTATTCGAATTAGGCCCAGTATCGTCATCTGGGCCATCCAATATGATTCCAGCCCGTTTTCACTCCTGGCCCATGTATGGCCATGACGTCTTTTGGCCCATATGAGGCCATTTGTAACTCTTGGCCCATTAATGGCCCGTGGTGAAACTGGCCCGTAATGAACAGTGTATCACTTTACACCCATTAACGGCCCGTGGTGAAACTGGCCCAGAATGAACAGTGTATCACTTTATACCCATTAATGGCCCGTTATTCCGTTGGGCCGTTTCCAGCCCATGTTATCTTTCGGCCTTCTCAGATCCCATTAATTCTTGGGCTCATTTCCAGCATTCGTTTACATACGACCCGTTACTGTCATTCTCTGCTTGTGGGCCAAATTCAGCCCGTGGTTACAGTCGGCCCGTTTGTCGTCCGTTAATACGTTGGGCCGTTTTCATAGCGTCATCAAATACGGCCTATTAATGATGGCCCGTTATGGTCGGCCCATGAACGGACGATTCCAACTCTAGCCCGTTTACGGCTATAATGCGGTCTGTTTGGCCCATGTTTGGCCAATCGATCATATGGCCCGTATAAGGCCCATCGATGATACAACCCGTAGAAGGCCCATTGTTTCTATGGCCCGTCGAAGGCCCATTGTTTCTACGGCCCATAGAAGGCCCACTGTTTCTACGGCCCGTAGGAGGCCCAGTGTCACTACAGTAAATATTAGCCCATGGTTATTGTGGCCTAGTTTTAAAAAATAGGTTATTGCAGCCACTAGCAAACCGCGGAAAAAGAACTGCACTGACTACAAGCAAACAAATAAACAAGACAACAAGGAAATAAATAAGCAAGCAACTTACGCTAGGCTATCACGGCTATCACACATATTACATCCATTGGGCATCAAAGTTCACCACCAGTGCAAATAAACGCGCCGACAAAAGAATATAAAAAACTAAGAGCACTTCAGAAGGCACTAGGCATTGCAAGGTCGGACCCCCCCAACCAGCTGAAGAAGCTGAGTAGACCTCAGTTGTGTCAACGATAGATGCATCACCAGTAGTTGTATGGCATGATGGTGCGCAAGGCAGTCCTCTGACATCTTCATTGCATCTTTGACTTCAAGTCACAACTGAGCTGAAGCAAGCCTTTCCGCTTTAAGTTGAGGCTAAAGAAGTCGAATTGATTGAGGCAGCGACTACATAGAGGTTGTCTCACACCTGCTGGTGAGTAGCTTCAACTCACTGTCTTCATCAAGACATGACCTTGGGGTCATCTCACTATCCTCAAGATGGTTTGGCTCACTATCTTCCCTAAAGTTCTGCCTGGCATAAGAGATACGACTCTGAAAGAGAAACAAGGAGACACGTACCAGGTTTCACAATTATATAAGCAAATAAATGGATCTGTTCTACATAAGGAACATGTTTTTACAACTACAATTTGAAACTGGTAGTTGTTGCAAACATCCAATCAACTGTAAACAGCAAAGCAAACAGCAGCGGACGAAATGATGCCTATCCAAATCTATACTAGAACAATGTGTGAAGGCTTGAGAAGGATGAACTTACATTACATGTTAACACGGGCTGGACAAAGCCCTTCTCCATGTTGATGGAAGGATAATTCAATAAATTCCCCAAAGATAATTCTTTATAAGCATTGCCATTATTCTACATTTTGCAAAGAGTAAATATAGATGAAATAATGTTGGAAGAAACAGAGGATAATGAAGCTCAGGTGCAGACTGATGATACATAATCAAATAGCAATTGATTAAGTACATCGTTATTAGGCAAAAGGGAGAGAGGTACTGACAAGGGCAATGCAGAGCCCAGTATTGTTGTGAGATTGTATCATCCTTTGAGCAAGGAGATTCATCTGAAATTAGTTTTCATACAAGAGAGAAGGTAAGGCACATGCAGAAATTTAGGAGTTCAAATTTTGAATTGATATCACAGACAGTACCTGACGCTGGGGTCTCAGCAGTTCTAATAGGGGTTTGGCCACTGGAGTAGGGGTAAAGTGTGGTATAGTTGGGCTTGTGTTTTCTATGGCTGCTGATCTATCTCATTTAACAGGTATCACTACCTTTTCCAAATACCTAGTTTGTACTCCTTGAGGATCTGCACTCACTGGTGCGGAGCATCCCACGGTCATCCCCATGTACACTATGACTACTCTCCAAGCCCCAAGAGGACATATGACGAGACCTCTAACATACGCGTTCCTAAATGCTTCCCCTTTCCACTTGTGCGAGACAAGGTTGCTACCTAATGCAAAGACACTATGTATGCTCAAGAACTGAGGAGACAACCATGGAGATGCTCGAATCATAGGACAAGTCCACACGGAAGCGGATCAAGAAGTGCCTCAAGTGGAGTCGCCGTGGAGCTACAGTGGCTGGACATCCGGCAAGAGCCCGGACATCCAGCGCCACCAACCAGAAGAAGACCAGAGAGAGACAGAAGCCAGGCGACTCTACAGCGGCCGGACATCTGGCCGACCCCCGGACATCCGGCGCCCCGCGACGGGCCGGGCATCCGGCGCACGCCATCCAAAGAGCAGAAGAATTGGCCACTCCAGCCTGGACATCCGGCCAACGCCCGGACATCCGGCCAACGCCCGGACATCCGGCACCTGCCTATGCGCAGAGAACGGGCCAAGGGCACATGTATCCCCCTCTCACTTACCCCTTCATGGGCTAGCACTATATATACTCCCCCACCTCCTCCTAGTTAGGGTTAGCATTGGTTTTAGCTCATTTGAGATAGAGCTTTGCTCATCCATACGGATCTCCTCCTCATGAGAGACCCCGACCTCTTCGGAGAAGATCCACCGTGGATTCAAGACCCCTTTACGGGAAGATCCCTCGTGGATTCAAGACCTCCTCTAGGAGATGAACTATCGTCACTTGTATCGTCCTTTGTTGGATTTGGACCATGTATCTCTTTGTGTTTCTTGGACCTAGCACATGTGTGATCATATTCTCGTTGGTTCAATGTTTTTCTCTTGTGTTTCCCCATGATTTCCCTCGTTCCCCTTCTCGCGTTCTTCGTGTTCCTCGTACGGATCCGCTCCAAACGTGAAAGATCGGCCCCTAGGGTTCCTCCCTACATCATCTTGGTATCGGAGCCAGGTTGATCAAGTTTTTGGAGCCCCTACCCCTCTTTTTCTAGCTTGATTTTGCTAATTTCGTCCTAAATCCGAAAATCCCCACAGCCCCCATTTTTTTTGTGATTTGTTGGTTTGATGGAGTTTTGTTGATTTTGATCCATGTATTTGCTTGGTTTCGAGTGGATCTAGCATCTCCCCAAGTTTCCCCATCTTTCATCCACAAAATCCATCAAATTTTGCCCCCGAAATCATCAATTTCAGCCCCAAAAATCGAGTTCCTCAAGTTCATCCTCGGATTTGGAGGCCGAACATCCGGCCCGACCCCGACATCCGGCCATTAGCCCGGACATCCGGCTCCTGGAGCGAATTTTCGCGCGCGGTTCTGGACATCAGGTCTCGGACATCCGCCCAAACCCCCAGATGTCCGCCCGCTGTCATTTCAGCTTTTCCCATTTCACCATTTTGACCATAACTTTCACATCAGGAGTTCGATTTTCGCGTTCTTTAGCTCGTTGAGTAGCTATTGACATCCCCCATCAATATAGATAGGTTACATCACCATTTGAATCCATCAAAGTTTCCAAAATTTGGCAAGTTTGCCTAGCCTCTCCACCATATCATCCGCTACACCACCACCGACTTCCGCAACCTAATCTATTTTGTTCCCCGTAGCATTAGTGGTTGCTTGAGTAGTGATTCGAGTCTCCTAAGGTGTTTCATCTACTTAGGGATGGTTGCTTCTTCATCAACCACCACCATAACTCTCGCATAACCCTGCCCACCATACCCTTCCTCCAACCCAACTTAACCCAATTGTTGTTTGAGCTTGTTTGAGTTGTGGCTTCTGTCTCCTAAGGTGTTTCGGCTACTTAGGGACGACAACTATCGGGTGATAGGTGCAACATATGCCAACGGATGGCTTATCATTGTGGGAGCCAGTAAGACATCGCCGGTGCCTTGAAACACGATAAGGCGAAGACATGCACGCCGACGGATCTTACCCAGGTTGGGGGCTCTCCGTGGAGATAATACCCCTACTCCTTCTTTGCGGGGTCTCCGCATGATCACTAGATCGATAAGAAGCTACAAGAGGCTCCTTGAGCTGTTCGGTGGGAGGAGGAAGAAGGGCAAGGCTAGCTCTCTTCTCTCCCTATGGTAGTGTCTAAAACTCTTTGAGATCAACCCTTTGCATGGGTGTCCCTATGGGTTTATATAGGCCTACTCCCCGGGGGTACAATGGTAATCCGGCCTGGGCATGGGCCCACGCCGTCAGCGTCTACGTCCGCCGGCTTCTGGGGCCCGCCGACTGGTGGGTCCCGCCGGCTGCCGGCCCATTGGTCGATAGGCCGGCCCCACCGCTTGGGGGGTCCTATCGGGGGCTGGTTACTGTCGCCTCGCCTCTGATGACGAGGGATTTGTTGAGGTAAGCATGGCTACAGTGTCGCCGCCTTGCGGGCGCTCACTGTAGCCTTACCTCGTCTTGTCTGCTTAATGGTGCGCGCGCCCCGGGGAGGGGAGCAAGCTGGCTGCTGGAAGCCGGCCTGGCCTTAGGCCGGCTAGGGGAGGCCAGGCCGCCTTCGGATGTCTCTCTAACCAAAGGGTCCCGCCGCATCTGGGCCGTACCAGCGGCCCGTCGTGGATGGCGTCATGATTCGCCCTGCACGGCGTACTGTAGCCATGCTTGTTCCGAGATCCGAGGGTGGCAGGGTCCACTGTAGCCGTGCCCCGTCTCGTCACTATTATGGGGGGTTGACTATAGGGTGCGGCCCATGGCCACCTGCGATGGGCCGGCTTTCTTGGAGCCGGTCCTTCACGGGCCGGCTTTCTTGGAGCCGGTCCTTCATGGGCCGACTTTCTTGGAGTCGGCCCTGTTGTGGCGTCCCCCAAAGATTGTTTACGGCAGGGCCGCCTTCCGCTAGTTGGCCTAGGTGATAGCCGGCCGGAAGAAGGCGGCCCCATGTCTTGGGCGCTTCAAGGCTCGGTCGGCCCATTGTTTTTTCTGAGGGCCAAAGGGAGCCGGTTAGGCTACCCGTGGTCATTTACTCTGACAGTAGTCCCCGAAGCTGGTTGGGCTTCGCGGCTGAAGGGGGAAACGAGAAGCTCGGCCAGCTTCCTATCCCGAAGAGCCGGCAGCTAGGAGCCAGCTTCCCTTGCGCGTGCCTTCTCGGTGAAGCCTTCCCAAATTCCAAAGGCGGGAAAACAACTGGCATGCTAGCCAAGCAGCGGGCTGACCGCCCGCCACCCGCACGCCGCGTGGCTCGCTTCGGCTGGAAGGGCCTGCCAGCCCACACGCGCGACGGGATGCCGCTGCAGGCCAGGGCCCACCACTTCCGCGCCTCGGCCCATGCGCGGATCTTCTGTGGCCCGAAACCGACCGCACGTCTTCCGGCGGCAGTTCCCACTCGCCATCAAGGTGCGATAATCGCGGGTCG
>NC_041389.1:315497055-315525010 GCF_002162155.2 Triticum dicoccoides | reverse complement strand
CTATAAGTAGGGGCGGGGAGGGGGAGCAACAGTCGTTCACACGCTCGCCCTCGCCCTGCCTCCTCCATTTTCTTCCTCGCCGTGGTAGCCCTTCACCGTGCTCCCGCTCCGCCATTCTTTTCTTCTTCCCAGCGTGCCGCAGTCTTGCTACCTCTGCGCCGAGCGCTCTCCACCGCCACACTTGCCGCCATGGCTCCGACGTCGAGCTCTTGGGACGGCTCCACCGTCCGCGACGACCACATCGATTTCCTCCGCAAGACGCGGCGGCTGCCGGGCGAACATATTGTGCGAGTCCGTCTTGCGCTAGCGAGGGAGGTTTCGGAGGAAGGCGAGCGAGTGATCTTCTACTTGCACTGCCTGCGCGACGTCGGCCTCCCCGCAAGCGGCTTCTTCCGCGCATTTCTCAATTTCTACCAGCTTCAGCTGCACCACCTCACCCCCAACACGGTGGTGCTGCTGTCGGCCTTCGTCTTGTTGTGCGAGGGTTTCCTCGGCGTCCTCCCCACCATCGAGCTCTGGGGGGAGTTTTTCCAATCCAAGCTCGGCACGATCGTCGCGGGCGTGCCGGCTCCGTGTGGCGCCTTCATCGCCATAAGGAGGTCCACCGCTGACAACCCCTTCCCTCCTATCATGCTGATCCAGTCGGTGAAGCTCTGGCAACGTTCTTACTTTTACGTGAAGAACGTTGCCCCGAACAACGATTACGTTAATTTGCCGGCTTACGTGGCCGGCCTGCCGGCTGCAAGGCTGGCTTCATGGTCCTACCGGGCCAGGTTGCTAACGCCGGCTGGAGCTGGTGCCTTCGCCCGGCTTCAGGTGCTGGTCCAGTCGGAGCGCCTGACCGGGCCCGACTTGATCGCCGCCTTTGTCGAGCGCCGGGTTCTTTCGCTTCAGCGCCGCCCTCATCTGATCTGTCAGATGAGCGGCCGCTTCCACCCAAGCCGGCTCAACACCAGGGAGATGCCTCACGACGAGGTGTCGTACATGGTGAACTACATCGCCAACTGCAATCTCACCGAGGACTGGCAGTATGGCAAGGCGCCGTACTCTCGCGCCAATCCACTACCCTTGGTAAATTTTCTTTCTTCCTTCGTTGCCCAATTTTCGTTTCTGGCCGACTCTTGACCAGTCGGTTTGTCTTCAATCAGAATCCTCTCCTTCATCCTTCGGCCAAGACTGCGGGGCCAGAGCGTGAGTTCACCCCCGACCGCGAGGCGGACGACTTCGAGGACGCCGACTTGGGGGCGTCCGCCCTGGACGACGACGCCACGGGGGGCGGCAGCGAGACAGGCGGCTCCGGCTTCACTGTCGGCTTTGACGACTGGCCCGATGATGACGAGGCCGATCCCATTCCGCGCCGCCAGCCGGCGACCGACCCCCAAGGCGCCGGCCCATTCGGCGGGCCGACCGCGCGAGGTGGCGCACAGGAGCACCGGGCGGCGCCGACTCTCATCGGAGGCCGGCCGAAGAAGCCCAAGGGATCCGCGACGGCGACCAAGCAGGACGAGGCGGCCGCGAAGGCGGCCCGCTTCCGCAAAGTGGTGAAGCAGCCGCAGGTGGTCTTGGCCTAAGTTCTGGTCCTTACGCACTTTTCTTTCTTTCTTTAGTTGATGTTCTTCTAAGTCCTTTCTCCGTTTTGCCAACCAGGGCCCCGCTCTCTCTTGAGCGGACTACCGCCGCCTCCATAGTCGGCGGAGCGGGAGGATCTGGGAGCTCCCGTCGCATAGACCCCCGCGCCGAGCTTCAGGCGGTGATGGAGCAGAACGCGTGGGAGGAGTGGGAGGCGGAGGAGCGAAGGGCAGCCGCCACCGAGTCAGCTCAGGAGACGACGGCGGAGTCGGCCGAGGCGCACTCCGACGGTGCAGCCAGGGCTCGGGCGGAAGCCGAGGCTGCAGAAAGGGCGGCGGAGGCCCTGCGTGGCCAGCCTCCGCAACTCGACTTCCTCATACGCTCCATGCTCCCGGACATCCCGGTGCCCCCGCTGGAGGAAATCATCCGTGACCCGCCGGCGATGGAGAGAGAGGGGGGCGACGTACTCGTCCTGGAGGGATAAGTGGTGCCGCCTCCGTCGTCCGGGACTGGCCAAGGCGGCCTGCCCGAGGTGCCACCTGAGCAGCCGGCGGGAGGAGAGCCGACTGCAACGGCGGATCTTGTAGTCCTGTCACCGGCTCGCCGGCGTGCGGGGAGGGTGGCTTCAGAGCCGGATCCGCAGAGGGAGGCCGGCTCCAGCTTGTTATCGCATGATCTGGAGTCTGCCACAGCTAGCTCGCCGGGGTGGACGCCGGGCAGTGGGACGGGCGCGCTGAACTTGGCGGCGCAAGATGTTCGTAGCCGGCTTCAGGCTCAAGCCACCGCGCTGCAGCAGTGTACCCGAGAGTTTCTTGCGACCCGGGCGGTCGTTCGGGTGAGTTTTCTTGCTCATGATTTTTTCCGTGGGGGCGCGTCAGCGCACCCACTGGGTGTAGTCCCTAAGATTCGGGCCGACTACTGAGCAGTCGGGTCGGATCTTTCTTGCCGACTTCTTTCTTAACTTCTTCTTTCCATACTGGCAGGAGCCAACGCCGACTTGAGGCAACAGCTAGGCGTGGCCCAGACCGCCCTTCGCACCAGGGAGGGCAAGCTCAGTGCCCTGGCTCTGGAGCGTGACCGCCTGGCCAAGAGACTGGCCGACCAGGAGGAAAGCCACAGGGTGACCCTGAAGGCGGCACAGGACAGTGAGGCCGCCCTCATGGCCGAATACGAGACCGAGGCGGCGAGCTGGGCTGAGGCAAGGCAAGCTCTGAGCAAAGGCTACGGCCGAGTCGAGGATTTGGTTGACGGTAGGCCGCCTTCTTCTTCACTTTTTGCTTGTTCCTTGTAAGCCAGTTTATCTCCTGACTTGCTCTGTTTCTTTCTTCTTTGTGAAGAGTACTTTCCTGGCTATTCTATCGCGGCCAACCAAGCCATCGAAGCTCATCGCGAGGCCCGGCGGCAGGCTGGGGTTGAGATCGCGCCGGATGCCAATCGGTCGCTTGAGGAGCAGCTTCTGGCGATCCAGGCCCGCCTTCAGCCGGCCTACCGCATGCTCCACCGGCTTCAGCGTGCCGGAGCACAGGTGCTGGCCGCCCTCTAGCCTGGCAAAGTAATTCCTCGCACCCCAGCCGTACCGCCGACTGGCTGGAGGTAGCCGTCGGCCACCTTGAGGCCTGGAAGGCTTCAGCAGCTCGATCCGGCGCCCGCCAGGCGCTAGAGTTCGTCCGAGCTTGGTACCCTGGGCTGAACTTGGACCAACTGCGCACCTGGCGGCAGGAGGCTGACGAGGAGCTGGAGGCAGTGCGGCCGGCTATCATCCAGCGTGCCTCGGCGATCGCCGACTTCATCGACACTAGCGCCTTTGCTCCTGAGGTGAACAAGGACGGCGTCGCGTAGCTGGAGGAATGGTTCAGGCTAAACCCGGCCGACGGTGAAGACTCGGCGGAGGAGATTGACTCTAGCAACGAGGGCGAAGAGGAGGAGGGGGAGGAGGAAGACGGCGAAGATGCTGTGCCGGATGTTGGAGCAGCCAGCCAGCCTCAGCCTGACCGTGCCTCCAGCAACGAGGCACGCGTGAATGCTCTGCCTGCCGCCGGTGATGACCAGGCCGAGACTCGCCAGCCAGCCACTCCTCCAGCCGACACCGTCGTCTCAACCAATCTTCCTGACGCTCCGGGCGCCCTCTTGGCTTGATTCACTATTTTTATTTTCATGCTTGACACTCTTTGAACAGATTTGTTATCTTTTCGCAATTCCACCCACTGGGGGTGTATTCAAACTTCATTGAATGCTGGCCTCTCAAAGGCCTTTTGTGTATATATTATTATGCATGAGCTTGGCATCCATTCCTACTCGCTTTTTATCTCTCGGCTTTTTTCCTTTGCCACCTTCCCTTGGTTGCCGCCTTCCCAGCCGGACAGCTGCTCTGCAGTTTGTGGCCGGGTAAGGAGTTCAGCCGTCTGGGAAGGTAAGTACTCAAGCTTTCTTAGATCGTAGCAGAGTAGGAAAGGAAGCCGGCCAGCCGGCTGCTTCGATAGCCGGTTGGCGAGGGGGAAGCCGGCTTGTGTTATGTAAGTTCGTTAGTCCTTTGCCGTTTTTCATGTGGGCATCCTTTCCGCCTTCAACTCTCGCTAGTCGGGCAACCGATTCTTCGAGCTGTGCCTTTAGCAAGAGAGGGCTTGGGTGTCGGCACATTACTTGTCTGACTGCAGGTAGAACTTGGACATAACTCAAGGCGGCAAGTCCCCGAGCCGACTAGTTGGACCCGGTGCCGGACGGAGAAAATAAATGTGGTGGGGTAACCATGGGTATCATACCCGGCATACATAGATAAAATAGGGTACTCCCTGAGAACTCCTCGGGGGGCTCGTTGTCTGATACTTAATACAAAAGGTAGCGTGATACATAATGCATTTCAACTGTAAAATCTTCGAAGAAGATTAGCGTTCCATTGGCGCTCCGACTCCTTGCCGGAGTCGTCTCTCTTGCGTGCCTTTGGCTTCTGTGCGTCGATTAAGTAATAGGAGTCGTTTCCCAGAGCCCGGCTGATGACGAAGGGCCCTTCCCAAGGTGTTGAGAGCTTGTGCTGGCCGGCTTTTCGCTGTATCAGCCGGAGCACAAGGTCTCCCTCTTGGAAGGATCTTGGCTTCACCCTTCGACTGTGGTAACGGCGCAGACCTTGCTGGTAGATGGCGGACCGGCTGAGGGCTAACAGCCGGCTTTCTTCCAGCAAGTCGACACCGTCTTCTCTTGCTTCTTTAGCATCCGCCTTCGTGTACATGGTGAGCCGAGGTGAGTCGTATTCGATGTCAGTTGGGATGACAACCTCGGCACCATATACAAGGAAGAAAGGGGTGAAGCCGGTTGACTTGTTTGGGGTAGTGCGCAGACTCCAGAGGACGGCCGTGAGCTCGTCGAGCTAGCAGCCGGCCGAACGCTCCAGCGGCACGACCAGTCGGGGCTTGATGCCGGAGAGGATGAGGCCGTTTGCTCACACGACTTGGCCGTTTGACTGCGGGTGGGCAACGGACGCTAAGTCCAGTCGAATGCCCTGTGTCACGCAGAAACGTGCCAGTGCTCCCTTGGCAAAATTTGTGCCGTTGTCGGTGATGATGCTGTGTGGCACGCCATACCGAGTTGTAATATCCACAATGAATGTTACGGCAGTCGGCCCATTCAGTTTCTTGATCGGTTTTTCTTCAATCCACTTGGTAAATTTGTCCACGGCGACAAGCAGATGTGTCATGCCGCCGCACGCCGTCTTGAATGGGCCGACCTTGTCCAGCCCCCTAACGGCAAAGGGCCAAGTGATGGGGATGGTCTTAAGTGTAGAAGTCGGCAGGTGTTGCTTGGAGCCGAAGACTTGGCACCCTTTGCAGTGTTTGACTAGTTCCTTGGCATCCTCGAAAGCAGTCGGCCAAAAGAATCCATGGCGGAAAGCCTTGGTGACGAGCGCCCTGGAGGCAACATGGTGGCCGCATTCGCCTTGGTGGATGTCTTCGAGGATTGCTATGCCTTTCTCTGGCTCGACGCAGCGCTGGAAGACTCTGGTAGCACTGCGCCTGACTAGCTCTTGTTCATTATTGTGTAAGCTCTGGCTCGGTGTTGGACTTGTCTTGCCGAGATCTCGTCAGTCGGTAGCTCTCCATTTACTAGGAAATGGAGGATGGGTTGGGCCCAAGATGGAGCTGTGATTTCTTCAACTGCCAAAACGGCTACTACAACCAGGGTGGGCGGGCTGGGTTGTGAGGAGTTGGAGTCGGCCTCCGCCTGCTGTGTTGCTGCAGTCCCCGGGCCGGGTTCGACTATGGCAGTCCCCGAGCCAGCTGCCGAAGTCCCCGGGCCACCTGCCTGGTCCCCGAAGTCGGATCCGACTGCGTCGGGGTCAGGCGGCACGAAGATGGAACTGGATTCCGGAGATGGATTGAGGAGGCGTTGGAGGGCGACGCCGGTTGGTATAGCTTGTCGGGTGGAGCCTATTCGTGCCAGGGCATCTGCTTGCTCATTGTCGGCCCGTGGCACGTGAAAGAACTCGCACCCCTCGAAATATCCGCTGAGCTGCTGGACAAGGAAACGGTAGCTTGCCATGTTTGCGTCCTTGGCATCCCAGTCGCCGGATGATTGCTGAACCACTAAGTCCGAGTCGCCATAACACAGGATCCGGTAGATGCCGAGTTCCCTGGATAGCCGGAGCCCGTGTATGAGCGCCTCGTACTCGGCCACATTGTTGGAGGAGGAAAAGTGGATTTGCAGTGTGTATCTAAGTTTGTCGCCCTTGGGAGAGGTGAGGACGATGACGGCTCCCAAGCCGGTGCGCATCTTGGATCCGTCAAAGTGCATCCACCAATGAGTGGAGTCGAGGGACGGTGGCAGGTACTGGGTCTCGGCCCAGTCGACGAGGAAGTCGGCCAATGCTTGGGACTTGATGGCGGTGCGGGGTTGATAGTATATTGTGTAAGGAGCCAGCACGATGGCCCATTTCTCCACTCGGCCGGATGCATCCCGGCTGCCTATGATCTCGGCAAGCAGGACAGTGCATACGACCATGATGGGATGTTCTTGAAAGTAGGGCTTGAGTTTCTTGGAGGCGAAGTACACACCATAGCACATTTTCTGATAGTGAGGGTAGTTCTATTTCGAGGCGGACAGTACTTCGCTCAAATAATATACCGGCCTCTGGACTAGCTGAGCTCGGCCTTCTTCGGGACGCTGGACTATGACGACCGTGCTGACCACCCGGCTGGTAGCGGCGATGTAGAGGAGCATGGGCTCCTTCTCAGTTGGGGCCACCAAGACAGGTGGTGTGGACGACATCTTCTTCAGCTCGTGCAAAGCTTGGTCCGCCTGGTCATTCCACTCAAAGTGAGTGGACTTCTTCATGAGTCGATAGGGGGGAGAGCCTTCTCTCCGAGCCGGCTCATGAAGAGGTTCAAATACGCCAAGCATCCGGTGAACTTTTGGACGTCTTGGAGCTTGGTAGGGACCTTCATTCTCTCTATAGCCTTGATCTTCACTGGGTTGCACTCGATGCCGCGTTCGGAGACCTGGAAGCCTAGAAGCTGGCCGGCTGGTACCCCGAACACGCATTTCTCCGGGTTGAGCTTGATCTGAAACCGGCGCAAATTCTCAAAGGTCTCCTTGAGGTCTTCCAGCAGGGTGCCGCGCTTCTCCGTCTTCACCACGACATCGTCTACGTAGACGTGGGAATTTCTGCCGAGTTGCTTGAGGAGGCATTTGTGCATGCAACGCTGAAAGGTGGCACCGACATTTCTCAAACCGAATGTCATAGTCAGGTAATAGAAAGCTCCGAATGGGGTGATGAAGGCGGTCTTCAAGCGATCAGCCGGGTTCAACTTTATCTGGTGGTAGCCTGAATAAGCATCCAAGAAACTCAACAGCTTGCATCCGGCTATGGAGTCTATCACCTGGTCGATCCTTGGTAGGGCGAACGGATCTTTAGGGCAGGCTTTGTTGAGGCTGGTGTAGTCGATGCACATGCGCCACTGCTTGTTCTTCTTCAACACGAGGACCGGGTTGGCAAGCCATTTTGGAAAGAACACTTCCATAATGAAGCCGGCTGCCAAAAGCCGGGCTATTACTTCTCTGACTACTCTTCTCTTCTCTTCCGATAGGCAGTGCAAGGGCTGCCTAACCGGCTTTGCATCAGATCGGACGTGTAGCTTATGCTCGGCGAAATCCGTCGGGACAACCGGCATGTCTTTGGGGGATCATGCAAAGACGTCCCGATTCTCATGGAGGAAATCGACGAGCTCGCCTTCCTATTTGCTGTCAAGGCCTATGCCTATGAAAGCGTGCCTCTCAGGGTGCTCCGGGTCCAGAGGTATCTTCTTTGTCTCCTTAGCCGGCTGGAAAGAACCTTGAGCTTCACATTCTTTGGGGTCAGGAGACAAGGCCAGCTGCTTGCCAGCCAAGGTCACAATTCGATCCAGCATCTTCTCTTCGGCGATCACAAGGGACTCGGCCAGCCGACTGCCGGCTGCTGCACACTCAGAAGACTTCTTATAGTCTCCGGCTATGGTGATAATGCCCTTGGAACTCGGCATATTCATCTTGAGGTAGGCGTAGTGGGGCACAGCCATAAACTTGGCCAACGCTGGTCGGCCAAGCAATGCGTGCTACGGGCTCTCCAAATCCACTACCTCGAACCATATTGCCTCTCGGCGGAAATGATCCTTGTCCCCAAAGAGGACATCCATCTTGAGCTTGCCGATTGGTGAGCAGGACAGGCCGGGTACGATGCCGTGGAACACAGTCTGGCTTGGCATGAGTTGCTTCGGCTTGATGTTGAGCTTCTCCATTGTATATCGGTACAGTATGTTGATACTGCTCCCGCCATCTATCAGCACGCGGGAGAATCGGGGCACGCCTCTCCGTCGCCAGGGTGGCATCCAAAACCAGGGCATAGGAGCCAGGAGACGGCATCACCTTTGGGTGGTCGTCCCGACTCCAGCTGATGGTCTTCTTTGACCAATGCATGAACTCAGGGTTATTGGAGGCGACCGCGTTGACTTCTTGCTGCTGTCAGCGCCGGCTGCGCCGATCTTCTGTCTGGCTAGTGAACACGACATAGGCGGCTTGCTCATCGGGGAACTCGCCTTGGACAGCTCCGACTGCAGGCCGAGCGGCCGGCTGCTGCGGGGCAGGAGGCGGCTGGCCTGCAGGCGGGGGCGGCAACAGCCCCTCGCCCTTGGAGATTCGGGTGAGCCAATCACACTTCCGTGTTGTATGGTTGGACGGCTTCGCGCCGCTGTGGAACTTGCAGGGGGCGTCGAGGGTTTGCTCGTAGGAGAAAGCCGGCTGCCAAGCCGCCCTACCGCCCTTCTGTTTCTTCGGAGCCGGCCGTCCCTCAGGCTGCTGTTCTTCGATTGTGGCCACCTGCCGGCTAGTGGAAGGCAACATAGGGGCCTTGCGCTTGTGGTCGTTTTGATACGGGCGCCAGCTTGATTCTCCAGCCGGCGTCTTGGGAGCCGATGTCAGCACTTTTCCGAAGGCATCTACCCGGAGCTCGGTTTTCATTGAGGAGTCGGCCGTGGCATACTTATCCGCGATGATCAGTAGCTCATCAAGGGTTGCCGGCTCGTCGCAGAGGAGTTTGTGCTTGAGGAGAGTGCCCTCGCAGCACCCAGCGGTGAAGTACTCTATGGCCTGGACCTCGTGCACCCCTTCACAAGAGTTGCGGAGCTCGGCCCAACGCGTGAGGTAGTTGCGGGTTGATTCGCTGGGCCCTTCTATGCACAATGAGAGCTGTCGGGGCTTGGGAGCCCATTTGTAGGTGCTGGTGAAGTTGCGTATGAAGGCTTCGGTGAAGTCTAGCCAGCTGTTGATGCTGTAAGGCTTGAGGCTATTGAGCCAGGTGCGCGCCGTGCCTTGGAGCATCAGGGGAACATATTTCACGGCAACGTGTCGATTGCCATTCGCTATGCGAACTGCGGTGGAGTAGTCGATCAACCAGTCTTCTAGCTTTACGGAGCCGTTGTACTTGGGCGTGTCTCTTGGGAGCGAGAACCCTTTGGGAAAGGGCTCATCGCGGATGCGGGGGCCGAAACAAGGCGGGCCGACATCAACTTCTTCTTCCAAGGCCAGGGATCACGCTAGGCGGTCGATCCGATGGCGGGCATCATTCTCGCCGACTCCTTCGCGGTGACCAAGTCGGCCGCTGAGAGTTGGATGCTCGACAGGCAGCAGGGTGGGATATCTTTCCCCGCGAGGTGGAGGAGGAGGCAGGTCGCCTCGTCGTTCCACTCCTCGGGGGGCGGCCTTCTGCGTCGCACTCGTGGTAATGCGAGTCCGGCTGGGGCTAGCAGCCGGCTCCTTCTCTTGTCTTGTACGGGCGCCACCCTTAGTCGGCGTACGCGACGTCGCGTCGTGCTCTCCTTCATGGG
This sequence comes from Triticum dicoccoides, assembly GCF_002162155.2. NCBI lineage: Eukaryota > Viridiplantae > Streptophyta > Magnoliopsida > Poales > Poaceae > Triticum > Triticum dicoccoides. Next base: position 315,515,096 of record NC_041389.1, on the reverse strand, counting down.
CCGGCTTTCTTGGAGTCGGCCCTGTTGTGGCGTCCCCCAAAGATTGTTTACGGCCGGGCCGCCTTCCGCTAGTCGGCCTAGGTGATAGCCGGCCAGAAGAAGGCGGCCCCGTGTCTTGGGCGCTTCAAGGCTCGGTCGGCCCATTGTTTTTTCTAAGGGCCAAAGGGAGCCGGTTAGGCTACCCGTCGTCATTTACTCCGACAGCAACTTCAACTCCAACACGTGTATTGCCCATCATTTCACTTCTGCATTGCCAAGTGTACACCACCACCACTTTCCACCACCACCATGTTGACATTTGACATTCAAGATTTTGAGTTTGCGGTTTTTTCCGTTTCCTAGGGTGTTTCAGCTAACTAGGAACGGGTCAACATCGACAACACCGCCTCTCATCATCGCCTCGAGGTTGTCATCAACTTTGACCACTTCACCATCATCCATCCGTGGCGTACAAATGAGAAACCCTCGACGGTAACCTCCATATCATCTTGGTATCGTGGTATCCCTCCATTGTATATTCCCCTTGCTATTGCATTCTTAACGCCTAGCCCATTTTGCGTCACTTGCCTATCGAGACTAGCCATTTGAGTATTGCCGGCAACGTTACTTGTGCACATTAGTGATCATACTTCCCATAGCATACATACCATATCATCATCGTACATATATTGGTATCATATCTTGTGTCACAAGTTTGTTCCCGCATATACACAATTGCTATCTTGGTTTGTGCATTGTGCAAAAGTGGCCATACAAAAAAAACAAGAATAAGCTTTTAAGCAAAGAAAAAGAAAGAGCAAAGAAGCTTGTAAGCAAGTGCCATAGCATCATACCACATTGCATATAAGATTGTCATATCCGATCATCTTGGATCATCTTGAGAGAAACACCGGGAACCATACATACATAGCATACTTGGGATAGAGAGTTTATCCATTTTGCATCTTATAGGTTATGCACAAGTGTCGTATCTGCCTATTGAGCAATCGTGCTAGCGTCTCTCTTGAGTTGTGCAACATGAGCGTTTTCCGTGGATTCCACATTTTGTGCTCATTCCTTGGTTGCACGACCCCATTTATCTATCCATGTGTGCGTTTTCGTGTGCCATCCATATTGCTATTGGTCTACTTGTTTCCCTTGCGAATTTGTGAATCTCTTTCAACATTATTGACTCTTGCTAACATTTTGCATCAAATTTGTGTGCCACTATCCTCACCGAGCTCCACCATAAGCTTTACTTGTGTAGGTGTGAGAACCGACAAGAATTGGTACCAATTGTGCTATTTCCTTGTTACACATTTGAGTGATCATTGATCCATCTTCAACATTGGTCAAGGTACATTTGGTATAGTTCTTCTCTTTCTCCCACTCATATTTGCTCGAGTTTTGTGATGGATAGGCAAGGCATTTCCTCTCCGGTTTATGACCACAATCACGGCGTGAACAACTACATCTCCAAAGCATCTATCTTCGATCTACAATGACAAATGCAAGGCGCACAATCAAGATTGCGAGAGTGCATCGAGAACATCTCCATCGACATTCTTCACTCCGAAGCAAGGAAAAGGGACTACATCGACAAGATGCTTTCCGCACATAAAGAGGATCAAGATGCAAGGATGGAGGAGATTAGAGCCTTGATCAAGTCTTCTTCCCCTTCGCCATCTTCAAGGCGGCGACATTCAAGCCACAAGTCTTCGGAGCGCGAAAATGATGCAACTTCAAATAGTCCTCGTCCACATCTACATGGCGACCACCATCACGTTCGTGATCCACATCGTCATGAAGGGCAAGTTATCTCCAAGCATCATGTGCACAATGACGACGAAGGACATCTACTACGAGCTCAAGCACGACAACGACATCATCATCATGAAGATGCTCCACAAGCGCAAATGCACAAGTCCCAACAAGCCCTACTTCACACCAAGTCCAAGCTTCAGGAGCAAAAGAGAAGACCGCGAGACGAGCACCACCAAGACGGAGCTACGGCTACCACCACCACTTCGGCATCTTCGCCAAGTGCTATCAAGGCATCTTCGCCTTCGGACGTACGCTATCTTTGCCTACTTCCCATGAGTACGCCTACAATGACTTCATCAAGTCCAAGGCGACCACCTACGAGCGAGGGCGACACTTCCATCTTCGGAAGCCCCTCAGGGAAGATGGCCGAGCATGGGAAACTCCCTTCGGTCATGGAGACGAGCTACAAGGTGCCACATCATATGGGCCTCCCACACCAAGAACGTGACAGGAATGTCGAGCAAGGGCCTTCTACTTCAACTACGGCGACGAGCACGAACCTCTTCAACAACATGAAGACGATGCTCGTATTGGACTCGTACTCCGAGTCAAGCTATGCGACCGCACATGGAGACGTTTGCACCTACATCTCTCCAACACCCACATATGTCGAGATGCCCCATTTGTCATGTGAGGAGATCCACCGCCCCATGAGTGAGATGAGTGACTCCACCATACGTGACATTGAGAGCATTTCCTACGAGAGGATGAGTGTGACCACCACTAGCCCCACACATGAGAGCATGCCACACATCCTATGTCAGGGGTTGGGTGCGACATATGCCAAGGGATGGCTTATCATGGCGGGGGCGAGTAGAACGTCGCCGGTGCCTGGAAACGGGATGAGGCCAAGACATGCACGCCGGCAGATCTTACCCAGCTTCAGGGCTCTTCGTGGAGATAACACCCCTACAGCTGCTCTGCGGGGTCTTCGCATGATCACTATGGCAAAGTGAGTACAAGGTTGCTCCTTGAGTTGTTTCCTGGAGGTAGGAGAAGGCAAGCCTAGCTCCCTCCTTCCTATATGATCTGGTATAGTGCTAAAGAAGCGACCCCCCTTGCATGGGTGCCCTGGGGGCTTATATAGGCCCACCCCTCAGGGATACAATGGTAATCCGGCTGGGTGCGGGTCCCAGCCGTCTGTCTCTCAGGCCGCCGTCTTCTCCGCCGACCGCTGGGGCCCGCCGACTGGCGGGCCCCGCCGATAGGCCCGGTACGGAGCCGACAGGCCCTGTCCGCCGCGGGAGGGTTGTGCCAGCTGCGGATCACTATAGCCGTGCTTCTAATGACGTTGTCTTGGTCATGGGGTCGTGGCAACAGTGCCGCCGCCTGGCGGACGATCACTGTGGCCATTCTCCGTCTTGTCTGGTTAATAGCGTGCGGGGCCCGTGGGAGGGGCTGGCCGACTCCCGGGGGCCGACTCCCAACGGGTCTGTCTTGTGGCACTCTTGCCGTCTTCTGTACCCCTACTGACGGGTGGGACCCGCCGTCTCTGGGCCATACATGCAGACCGTGTGGTCACAGTGCACCGCCCACGGGGGCTGAGGTCAGGGCAGGCATGGCAACAATGCCGCGCCGGATGGAGACCTCCATCGATACGACACACTGTGGCCATGCCAGCCCTTCGCAAGCAGGGCATGGATAGGCCACGCGGTGACCGTACCCCGTCCCGTCCATCGCGGCGAAGGAAGGAGGTGGTCGGAGTCGCGGGCCGACTCCTCATAGCCGGCTTCTCTGGAAGCCGCCAGTTAGGAGTCGGCTTATCTCGAAGTCGTCCCTGGGACTCGGCCGTGAGGGGCAGTCGGCAGCCTTGCCACCGACTCCCAGAAGGCGGCTCTTTATCGTGGGGTGTTGAGGGGTGCAGCCCGCCCCGATGTCTTGAAAGGTTCAGGGGCTCGGGTTAGCCTACCCGTGGCCCATTACTCCGACAGTAGTCCCCGAAGCTGGTGAGGCGCCGAGGGTGACGTGTCGAGGAGCCTCAACAGTTTCATACTTCTGGTGGTGGAATCTGGACCTTGCTCGCCGTCCTCCTCTAGGCCGACTAGCGGGCGCCGGACTCGCAGAAGGCCGTCTTGCCCCCTAAAGAGTTTGAAGGTCGTAGCAGGATCCAAGCAGCGTGCCTGATAAGCTTCCAGGCAGCTGCCCGTTGCGGATCCGTCGCGTGGCGCCAGGTGGTAGGGTCAGTCTGCCCACCCACACGCTCGACGGGACATGCCGTCAGGCGGGGCCCGCCACTACCGCGCCTCGGCATGCGAACGGATCTATTGCGGCCATGCGGACGGTTGGGGTTCCCACGTCGTAACTGCGCGTAGTTACTTCGTGTGGTAAATCGTGGGGGGCGTGGGGTCCTGGGCACAGTTAATCCCACGTCCGCCCCATCGTCTTCTCAGCCCACGAGCCTATAAGTAGGCGGGAGGAGGGGGGCGGTGGAGCACGCGCGCCCATTTCCCCTACTCCCTTCGCTTCCTCTTGCTTCTTCTTCCTCTCGCCGCCGCCGCGCCGAACCACGCCACGCCGCAACGATGAGCTCTTCCTCGGCCGCCGCACCTCCTGCCGTGCACTCCGGCGTGTGGGACGGCTCCGAGGTGGACGACGACCACATTGAGTTCCTTCGTAAGACGCGGCGCCTCCCCGGCGAGGACCTAGTGCGGGCCCGCACCACGCCAGAGAGGGAAGTATCACCGGTGCTGGAGGAGGGCGAGCGGGTCGTATTCCGCTCGCACCTCATGCGCGGCCTAGGGCAGCTGGCAAGCGGTTTCTTCCGCTCCTTCTTGAAGTTTCACGGGCTCGAGCCGCACCACCTTACCCCGAACACGGTGGTGCTGCTGGCTGCCTTCGCAACCTTGTGCGAAGGCTTCCTCGGCGTTCTCCCCACCATCGAGCTATGGGGGGAGTTCTTTCAGTCCAAGCTCGGCACGCACGTCGCCGGCGTGCCGGCCCAGTGTGGTGCCTTCATCGCGATGCAGAGATCGGTGGCCGACAACCCGTTTCCCACCATCTCGCTGATTAAGTCGGTGAAGATGTGGCAGCGGTCTTATTTTTATGTGAAGAACATCGCCCCAGACGGCGACTGGGTCAATCTGCCACCTTACGAACCCGGCACACTGGCTAGGAGGCTCTCTAGCTGGTCCCACCGGGTCAAGACGCTGACTCTCGCTGGTGCCGCCGCCGTCACGTGACTCTGAGTACTGACGCAGTCGGAGGGTCTAACCGGGGCCGACCTACTGGCCGCCTTCGTGGCGCGCCGAGTCCTCCCACTCCAATGCCGACCTCATCTGATCTGTCAAATGAGCGGCCATCGGGACCCGAGTCGGATGTGCTCCAAGGACATGCCCCACGCGGAGGTGGCGGACACGGTGAATTACATCGCGAACTGCAATGTCGCGGTGGATTGGCGGTTTGGCAAGGAGCCGTACTCACGTGCCAACCCCCCGCCTGCTGTAAGTCGTCTCTCTTCTTCTTTTATCATCTTTTGCTACCGAATCCGACTTCTGATCTTTTTTGGTTTTTTCGAGTCAGAACCCCCTCATCCAGCCTTCATCCGGCACCACGGGCCCGGCCCGTTAGTTCGTCTCTGACCGAACGGAGAGCAACGTCGACGACCCTGACTTGGGGGCGGCGGCGATGGAGGCCGACACCGAAGGAGGAGGAGGAGGAGGAGGAGGAGGAGGCTTCAGGCCCTCGGCCACCTTTGCCGACTGGGCTGATGACGACGCCGAGGGGGAAGTTGCCCCACGACACCAACCAAAGGTCGGCCAGCCGAGCGCGAGCTCCTCCGCCGGCTTGGATGGTCAAGGCAGCGCGAAGAGGCGCTGGGCTGGGCCGAGCTTGCTTGGCGGCCGGTCGAGGAAGTTCAAGGGGGCGGCCACCATGGCCAAGCGGGAAGAGGCGGTCGCGAAGGCCAACCACTTCCGTAAGGAAGTGAAAAAGCCGCCACTGGTCTCTGCGTAAGTGCTTCCGCATTTGGTCTTGTTCTCTACTGGTGAATCTTGTCCAAATCTTTTACATGCCTTCCTCGCTTCAGGGCTCCTCTTACCTTTGAGAGGGTCGCCGCCGCCTCCGTCATGGGGTCGGCAGAGACGTCTGCCACTACTCGGCGGATTGACCCCGCCGCCGACCTCCGGGAGGCGACGGAGCGGAACGCGCGGGAGAAGCGCGACGAGGACGAAGCCGCCCGCCTGGAGAAGGCGGAGGCCGAGAAGGCGGCGGCCTCCGCCCAGAGGAAGCTGGATGAGGCCGAAGCTGCCGTCGCGGCAAGGCGGCGAGCTGAGGAGGCCACGCATTGCCAATCGGCGTTGCTCGTCATCCCGCTGAGCTCCGTGCTGCCGCCCTTGGAGTTCACGGGGCAGACTGGGGAACCCGGTGGCGAGAACCCCGTCATGGAGAGGGAAAGCGGCGAGGCCTCCATGTCAGACACGGCCGTGCCGCCACCGCCGCCTCCGACGTCGTCTGGGAGCGCGCAAGGTAAACAGCCGGCGGGCCCGCTGGTGCCGCCGACTGAGGACGAGTCCGTGGCGAAGCTGCTCCTTCAAGTCGCCTCGCCAGCGCGCCGCCGCCTTGAGAAGGCAATTTTGACGCCACGCCCCTTGGAGACCGGCGCCGCCAGCTCGGCCATCCCAGATGCCGAGGCGATGAGTGCCGTTCCCGTTGGGCGGGTGCGAGGAGGCGGCACAGGCCCGCTGAACCAGGCGCTTCTAGACATTCAGGCGAAGCTGCGAGCCGAGGGCGACACCATCCAGAACTGCACCAAGGCGCATCTGGCATCGCGAGCAGCCGTCCGGGTATGCTTTCATTTTTGACTTTGTTTTTCCTTGTTCTTCTCTGTGGGGGCACGCCAGCGCACCCACTGGGTGTAGTCCCCGAGTTTCGGGCCGGCTGCTGAGCAGGCGGCTCGGAACTCCTTCTAGCGAGTGCCAATACTTATCTTTGTCTAAAATTCTTATCACAGGAGTATCACAACCTCCGCGTCACTGCCTTCAACCGCAATGTTGAGGAGCTGGGTAAGCGGACTGCCGACTTGTCGGAGAGCCGGAGTGAGTCCTCCTTCTTCTTCGCAGGGGCGCGCTGGCGCACCCGCGGGCTGTAGTCCCCGAGATTCGGGCCGACTGCTAAGCAGTCGGGCCGGATCTTCCCGGTGACCTTTTTTGTTGATGACTTAACGTCTTTTTCCTTTTTATTCTTCAGAGGCCAACACCACTCTTCAGCAGTAGCTGGGCGAAGCCAACACTGCCTTGCATGCCAAGGGGGAGGAGTGCAGCAAGCTCGCCGCAGAGCACGACCTGCTGGCTGCGCAGCTGGCGGAGCAAAGGGAGCTGCTCAAGAAGGCGCAGGACGAGGCAGAGAAGAAAGAGACTGCTCTCCTGGCCGAGTTCGAAAGCAAGCGCTCCTCCTGGACCGACAAGGAGGCATTGCTAACCTCCGGCTTCCATGAGATTGAGGACATCGTCGACGGTGAGTTTCTTTACTTTCTTTCTTTCTTTGAGCCGCCGACTATGGGTCGGGCTGACTCCTGATTTTTTGACTTGCTTCTTTTCCGTCTTGGCAGACTTCTTCCCTGGCCACTCGCAGGCGGCCACTCAGGCCATCGAGGCTGATTGCGAGGAGCGGAGGGCAAATGGTGCGGATATTGCCTCCAACGCCCCCCGGACCCTCGATGAGCAGCTTCTGAGCATCGAGGCTCGTCTGTGACCGGCCCATCGGATGCTGCGTCGGCTTCAACGTGCCGGCGCCTAGGAGATTGCTGCCCTGTGGCCAGACATGCCGGTTCTGCGCACTCCCAGTCGGACTGCCGACTGGCTGGAGGTCGCAGCTGGTCTTCTTGAGGCCTGGAAGGGTTCCTCGGCCCGGGCTGGAGCGCGTCGGGCCTTGGAATTCGTCAAGGCATGGTATCCAGGGCTAGACCTGGACCGGCTGGCCGCGTTCCGGTCAGAGACCCAGGCGGAGCTGATAGCTATGGAAGATGCCCTCGTCGCGCGTGCGGCAGCGATCGTCGACTACGCAGACACCAGTGTCTTCGTCCCTGATCGGGCTGAAGGCGGCGGGTAGGCGCCACCGGAGTGGTTCGGGATGAATCCGGATTATGACGAGGACTCGGCGGAGGTGATCGGTTCTAGAGCCGAGGAGGAAGGCAAGACGGAGGACGGAGGTGAGATGGAGGCGCCAGAAGATGGAGTGGGCGACCAGCCTCAGCTCGACCGCGCCTCCAGCAACGAGCCGCGCCCGACCGAGCCGGCTGCCGCCGGAGACGATCAGGGCGAGACTGTCCAGCCGGCCGCCCCGGCGCCTGACACCGTCGTCTCTTATGACCCTCTAAACCCGTCTGCCGCTTCCTAGGCTGCCGTCTTGCCTTCATTTTATCTGCTTTAGTAGTCTTTGAAGAACTTGTTAATTCGGACAATTCCACCAGTGGGGTGTATTTTGAACTTCTGCTTGAAGATTCGGCCAAGGGCCTATGTTATGTAAATATTTATCCGAATTCTATCTTTCCTTGCTCATTGCTCTTTTGGCTTTTTCCTTTGCCGCCTTCCCTTAGTCGCCGCCTTGCCAGTCGGACAACCGTTCTGCAGACTGCCACTGGATCAAATGCTTGGCTACTTTGGGAAGGCAAGTACTTGGCCATTTTTTAGAGTCTTTTTAACAAGTTGGATAGAAAGCGGTAAGCCGACTACTCAAGAGTCGACTTTTCTACGAGACGCTGGAAGCCGGCTTAAGCTATGTTTATGCTTTGAGTCCTTAGCCATTTTTCATGTGGGCGCCCATTCTTCCTTACTACTGCCCACCAACAGTCGCTCTGCGAGCTGCGGCTTCTAACACGAGACGGCTTAGGCACCACACACTACTTGTCCGACTACAGGAAGAATTCCATAGCGCGAGGCGGCGAGTCCCCGGGCCGACTAGTCGAGCCCGTTGCCAAGCGGCATAATCAAAGAGTAGTATACTCGAAGGCATAATTCTTATCATATAGATAACAAAAAAGGGCAGTCCCCTAGCTCGTCTCGGGGGGCCCGAAGTCTTGGTACTTTAATACAAAGGGTAGCATGGTACATACTGCATCAACTATAAAATCTTCGGAGAAGATTTGCATTCCATGGGCGTTATGTCTCTTTGCCGGAGTCGTCCCTCTTGCGTGCTCGGGGCTTTTGAGCGTCAATCAGGTAGTAGGAGTCGTTTCTCGGCACTTTGCTGATAATGAAGGGGCCTTCCCAAGGCGCCGACAAATTGTGCTGGCCGGCTGTTCGCTGGATCAGTCGGAGCACAAGGTCGCCCTCTTGGAAAGTTCTCGGCCTAACCTTCTTGTTGTAGTATCGGCGCAGGCTCTGCTGGGAGATGCTGGACCGGCTGAGTGCCAACAGCCGGCCCTCTTCCAGCAAATCGACACCGTCTTGGCGTGCTTCTTCTGCCTCCTCCTCGGTGTACGTGGTGACTCGCGGGGAGTCGAACTCTATGTCCGTTGGGATAACAGCTTCAGCACCGTAGATGAGGAAGAAAGGTGTGAAGCCGGTTGACTTGTTTGGAGTCGTGCGCAGACTCCAGAGGACGGCTGGCAACTCATCAAGCCAACAACTGGCCGAACGCTCCAGTGGTTCGACCAGTCGAGGCTTGACACCAGACAGGATGAGGCCGTTTGCTCGCTCTACCTGGCCGTTTGACCGTGGATGGGCAACAGACGCTAAGTCCAGTCGGATGCCCTATGTCGCGCAGAAATGGGCCAAGGCACCTTTGGCAAAATTTGTGCCATTGTCGGTGATGATGCTGGGTGGTACGCCGTACCGAGTCGTGATGTCGGCGATGAAAGTCACTACAGTCGGACCATTCAACTTCTTGATGGGCTTTACTTCTATCCACTTGGTGAACTTGTCCACCGCGACAAGTAAGTGAGCTAGGCCGCCTCGTGCTGTTTTGAATGGTCCCAGCATGTCCAGGCCCCAAACTGCAAAGGGCCAAGCGATGGGGATAGTCTTGAGTGTGGAAGCTGGCTGATGTGGCTTGGAGCGAAACTTCTGGCACCCTTTGCACTTTTGGACTAATTCTTTAGCCTCTCCTAGGGCAGTTGGCCAGAAGAAACCGTGTCGAAAGGCTTTGGTGACTAGTGCTCTTGAAGCCGCATGGTGGCCGCACTCGCCTTGATGGATGTCTTTGAGAATTGCTTGGCCTTGCTCTGGCTCGACGCAACGCTGGTAGACACCAGTGACGCTGCACCTGACCAACTCTCTGTTGACTATGGTGTAGGCTGCCACTCGACGTTGTACTTGCCTAGCCGAGATTTCATCGGTTGGCAGCTCTTTGTTCACTAGGAACTTGAGGATGGGCTGGGCCCATGAGGGTGCTGCTATTTCTTCAACTGCTAGTACTGCGACATGGACGAGGGCGGCTGGGCTGGGAGGCGGCGGGCTGGAGTCCGGGGCCGCTTGCTGGATTGATGAAGTCCCCGGGCCGACTGGTGCAGTCCCCGGACCGAGTTCTGGAGTCTTCAGACTGGTCGCTGCAGTCCCCGGGCCGGGTTCTGAAGTCCCCGGGCGCCAGCTTTGACTGCGGCATTCTTGGAGCCATTTGTAAGAATTCTTGTGCCGTCTGCTGGGGCTCTTGAGTCAGATCTGACTTCTTCGGGGGGAGCCGGCACAAAGATGGAGTCTGATTGTGGTGAAGGCTTGACAGATGGCTTGAGGAGGCGCTGAAGGGCGACGCCAGATGGTATTGCTTGGCGGGTGGAGCCGTTTCGTGCCAGGGTGTCTGCTTGGTCGTTGTCATTTCTTGGCACGTGAAGGAACTCGCACCCCTCGAAATATCCGCTGAGTTGCTGTACAAGGAAACGGTAGCTCTCCATGTTTGCATCTTTGGCGTCCCAATTGCCAGATGACTGCTGGACCACTAAGTCGGAGTCGCCATAACACAGGATCCGGCGAATGCCAAGTTCTTTGGCAAGCCGGAGCCCGTGAATGAGCGCCTCGTACTCAGCGACGTTTTTGGAGGCGACAAAATGGATCTGCAGCGCATATTTGAGCTTGTCGCCTTTGGGGGAAGTGTGGACAACACCGGCTCCCAAGCCGGTGCGCATCTTGGAGACGTCGAAATGCATCCGCCAATGGGTGGAGTCGAGCGCTGGCGGCAGGTACTGGGTCTCAGCCCAGTCGACGAGGAAGTCGGCCATCGCTTGCGACTTGATGGCGGTGCGGGGCTGGTAGTAGATGGTGTAGGGAAGCAGCTCAATGGCCCATTTGGCCACTCGGCCAGAAGCATCTCGGCTTCCGATGATCTCAGCTAGTGGGGCTGTGCAAACCACAGTGATTGGATGCTCCTGAAAGTAAGGCTTCAACTTCTTGGCGGCAAAGTGCACGCCGTAGCACATCTTCTGGTAGTGGGGGTAGTTCTGCTTGGAGGTCGACAGTACTTCGCTCAGGTAATATACCGGTCTCTGGACAGGTAGCGCCTTGCCTTCCTCCTTGTGTTCAACTACAATGACTGTGCTGACTACCCGGCTGGTGGCGGCAATGTATAGGAGCATGGGCTCTTTAGGAGTCAGGGCCGCCTGCCCGGGGGGAGTAGTTAACATTTTCTTCAACTGGAGAAAAGCTTCGTCTGCCTTGGGGTTCCACTCGAAAAAGGTCGTCTTCTTCATGAGCTGGTATAAAGGGAGAGCCTTCTCGCCCAACCGACTGATGAATCGGCTGATGGACGCCAAGCAGCCGGTGAACTTTTGCACATCTAGCAGTCGGCTGGGTACCTCCATCCTCTCGATGGCCTTGATCTTTACAGGGTTGCACTCTATGCCGCGTTCAGAGACCAGGAAGCCAAGGAGTTTGTCGGCTGGTACTCCGAAGACGCACTTCTCATTGTTGAGCTTGATCTGGAATCAGCGTAGGTTCTCAATGGTTTCCTTGAGGTCTTCCAACAGTGTTCCATACTTTTCCGTCTTCACCACCACATCGTCCACGTAGACGTGGGCGTTTCTGCCGAGTTGCTTGAGGAGGCACTTCTGCATGCAACGCTGAAAGGTGGCGCCGGTATTCCCCAAGCCGAACGTCATGGTCAGGTAGCAGAAGCCTCCAAACGGCATGATGAAGGCGGTCTTTAGTTTGTCAGCCGGGTTTAGCTTGATCTGGTGATATCCTAAATATGCATCTAAGAAGCTCAACAACTCGCATCCGGCTGTGGAGTCTAACACCTAATCAATTCTCGGCAGAGCGAATGGGTCCTTGGGGCAAGCTTTGTTGAGGCTTGTGTAGTCAATACACATCCGCCACTGCTTGTTCTTCTTCAGTACCAGGACCGGGTTTGCTAACCACTCTGGGAAAAATACTTCCATAATGAAGCCGGCTGCAGGAGCCGAGCTATCTCTTCTCCAACAACTCTTCTCTTCTCTTCTGACAGGCGGCGCAAGGGCTGCCTGACGGGCTTCACATCAGATCGGACATGTAACTTGTGCTCGGCGAATTCCGTTGGTACACCTGGCATGTCTTTAGGGGACCATGCGAAGATGTCTCGATTCTCACGGAGGAAATCGACGAGCTCGCCTTCCTATTTGCTGTCAAGGTTTGCACCTATGACAGCGTACCTCTCTGGGTGCTCCGGGTCCAAGGATATCTTCTTCGTCTCTTTGGCCGGCTTGAACGAACCCCCAGCTTCCAACTCCTTGGGGTTGGACGACATCTCGGGCTGCTTGCCGGCCATCGCCACAACCCGATCAAGAAGCCGCTTCTTAGCTGCGATCACCAGGGACTCGGCTACCCGACTGCTTTCAGCCGCGCAAGCGGACGACTTTCTGTAGTCGCCGGCTATGGTCAGAATCCCCTTGGAAATCGGCATCTTCATCTTGAGGTAGGCATAGTGGGGGACCGCCATGAGCTTGGCCAAAGTAGGCCGGCCAAGCAACGCATGGTACGGGCTTTCGAGGTCCACCACTTGAAACCAAACTGGCTCTCGGCGGAAATGATCTTTGTCTCCAAAGAGGACGTCTACCAGGATCTTGCCGATTGGTGAGAAGGAAAGGCCAGGAACAATGATGTGGAACACAGTCCGGCTGCTCTGAAGCTGTCTTTGCTTGATTCCTAACTTCTCAATGGTATCCTTGTATAGGATGTTGATGCTACTGCCTCCACCTATCAGCACTCGCGAGAAGCGAGCGGCCCGCCTATCCGTGGCAAAGGTGGCACCTAAGACCAGGGCGTAGGAGCCCGGACTCGGCATCACCTCTGGGTGATCAGCCCTGCTCCAACTGATAGGCTTCTCGGACCAGTGCATGAACTCTGGAGTACTTGATGCTACTGCATTCACCTCTTGCTGCTGCAGCCGCCTGCTGCGTCGATCATCAGCCACACTGGTGAAAACCACATAGGCTCCGTGCTCTTCTGGGTACTCATCTTGTACTGCGCCGACTGGCCTAACAGCCGACTGCTGGGGCGGAGGTGGAGGCGGCGGCCCAGCAGGCGGGGGAGGGAGGAGGCCGTCTCCCTTGGCGATTCTGGTGAGCCAGTGGCATTTCTGGGTGGTGTGGTTCGACGGCTTCGTGCCGCCGTGGAACTTGCAGGGGCCATCTAGAGTCTGCTCGTAAGAGAAGGCCGGCAACCAGTTGGACTTTCCGCCTTTCTGTCGCTTGGCCGGAGGCTGCCCCTCCGGCTGCTGGTCCTCGACTATCGCAACTTGCCGGCTGCTGGAAGCCGGCTGTGGGGCTTTGCGCTTGTGATCATTCTATTGTTGTTGTCGACTAGCGTCCCCAGCCGGAGTTCTGGGAGCCTGAGGGGATACTTTGTCGGTCGCACTAACTTGAATCTCCGCCTTCATGGAGGAGTCGGCTGTGGCGTACTTGTCTGCTATGATCAACAGCTCGTCGAGGGTCTCCGGCTTGTCGCAGAGGAGCTTGTGCTTGAGGAGGGTACCTTTTCTACACCCGGCTGTGAAGTACTCGATAGCCTACACCTCGTGCACGCCTTCGCAAGAGTTCCGAAGCTCGGCCCAGCGCGTGAGGTAGTCGCGAGTTGACTCGTCGGGGCCTTGTACACACAAGGAAAGTTGGCGAGGCTTGGGAGGTCGCTTGTACGTGCTCGTGAAGTTGCGGACGAAGGCGTCGGTGAAGTCGATCAAGCTATTGATGCTGCGGGGCTTCAGGCTGTTCAACCATGTCCGGGCCGTGCCCTGGAGCATGAGTGGAACCTACTTTACGGCAACACGTTTGTTGCCGTTCGCTATGTTGATGACCATGGAGTAGTCAACCAGCCAGTCTTCCGGCTTCACGGAGCCGGTGTACTTGGGCGTATCTCGTGGGAGCGTGAACCCTTTGGGAAAGGGCTCGTCTCGGATGCGAGGTCCGAAATAGGGCGGACCCAACTCGTCTTCTTCTTCCAGCGCCAGGGATCGGTGGAGTCGGTCGATCCGGTGGCGGGCGTCATTTTCTCCGACTCCCTCTCGGCGGCCAAGGCGGTCGCTGAGAGTCGGATGCTCAACGGGTGGTGGGGAGACTCGCCTTTCTTTGCGAGGAGGAGGAGGCAGATAGTCGCCCCGCCGTTCCACTGCTTTGGGGCGGCCGTCTTGGTCGCGCTCGATGGTGATGCGAGTCCGACTGTGGCTGACAGCCGGATCCTTGTCTTTCCTTCCGCGGACACCGCCAGTTGCTGTCCGAGACGTCGCGCCTTGACCTCGGCGGGGAGGCAGGTCGTCGTTTTGTCGTTGCGGCGCCTCTGTGCGGCAGCCGGCTTCATTCTGCGCGGCAGCCGCATCGAGGAGCCGCTGGACTCGCTCCGTCATCAGGCGGCGCTCTTCACCCTTGAAGTTGTCTAGCTCGTCCGTCGCCGCCTGGGCGGCGCGGATGTTCTCCGCAGGCGTGGCATACACAGGGCGATTGGCCCCGAACAGGTTGGCGATGGCCACGCCATGCTGCAGGACCGCGCCTAGGCGGCTAGGCCCAGTTGGGGCCGGCGAGCCACCCACAGCGTGATCCATCTCACGCTGGTAGGCTTCTGACAAGTGTCTCATGCTTGCCAGCTTCTTCGCGCCTTCGACGAGCTGAAGGCGGCGCGCCTCCAGCATCTCGGCGTCAGCATCTTCTAGAATAGGCATGGTCAGGTCTTGCAGAGCCGCGTCGAGTGGATCATGAGCTCCTTCACCGGAACGCTCGCCCTGATCGAGGATGAGAACCTCTGCGACGGTGCTTCCGCCGCTCTCCGCGCGAGGGAGCTGCTCGTTGTAGACCACCACGTTGGTTGGGAACGCGTCGAGTGACGCGGTGTCGGAGTCGAGAAGCATTGGGTCGGTGGAGCCTATGGACTCCAGGTCCACGGCAGGCTCGCCGGTGATGTGGAGTTGGTCAAGGAGGCTCGCGAGGAGGCTCTCGGGGCCGCCCGTGCCTGCGTCGGATGCAGGCTCGTCGGAGAGGCAAACCTGGCCGACAAGTTCGGCGAGGCAGCTGGCTGCGCAGGCGATCTCAGCGCCATGCAGCGCGCCGGCGCAGACTCCATCTAGCGTGCCGGGTTGGCTGTGCTCGCCAGGGAGAAAAAGGGCTCCCGTCCAGAGCAGGTCTCCGGACGATGGTGCACCTTGCCCCACGGTGGGCGCCAAATGTCGGGGGTTGGGTGTGACATATGCCAAGGGATGGCTTATCATGGTGGGGGCGAGTAGAACATCACCGGTGCCTGGAAACGGGATGAGGCGAAGACATGCACGCCGGCGGATCTTACCCTGCTTCAGGGCTCTCCGTGGAGATAACACCCCTACTGCTGCTCTGCGGGGTCTCCGCATGATCACTATGGCAAAGTGAGTACAAGGTTGCTCCTTGAGCTGTTTCCTGGAGGTAGGAGAAGGCAAGGCTAGCTCCCTCCTTCCTATATGATCTAGTCTAGTGCTAAAGAAGCGATACCCCTTGCATGGGTGCCCTGGGGGCTTATATAGGCCCGCCCCTCAGGGATACAATGGTAATCCGGCAGGGTGCGGGTCCCAGCCGTCTGTCTCTCAGGCCGCCGTCTTCTCCGCCGACCGCTGGGGCCCGCTGACTGGCGGGCCCTACCGATAGGCCCTGTCCACCGCCGGCGGGTCGTGCCGGCTGCGGATCACTGTAGTCGTGCTTCTAATGCCGCTGGCTTGGTCATGGGGTCATGGCAACAGTGCCGCCTCCTGGCGGACGATCACTGCTGCCATTCCCCGTCTTGTCTGGTTAATGGTGTGCGGGGGTCATGGGAGGGGCTGGCTGACTCCCGGGGGCCGACTCCCAACGGGTCCGTCTTGTGGCGCTCTTGCCGTCTTCTATACCCCTGCTGACGGGTGGGACCCGCCGTCTCTGGGCCGTACAGGCAGGCCGTCAGGGCAGGCATGGCAACAGCGTCGCGCCGGATGGAGATCTCCATCGATACGGCGCATTGTGGCCATGCCAGCCCTTCGCAAGTGGGGCAGGGATAGGCCACGCGATGATCGTACCCCGTCCCGTCCAACGTGGCGAAGGCAGGAGGTGGTCCGAGTCGCGGGCCGACTCCTCATAGCCGGCTTCTCTGGAAGCCGCCAGTTAGGAGTCGGCTTATCTCGAATTCGTCCCTGGGACTCGGCCGTGAGGGGCAGTCGGCGGCCTTGCCGCCGACTCCCAAAAGGCGGCTCTTTATCATGGGGTCTTGAGGGGCGCAACCCGCCCCGATGTCTTGAAAGGTTCAGGGGATCGGGTTAGCCTACCCGTGGCCCATTACTCTGACATCCTATGTGAGCTTGAGCACCATTTGAGTGACTCCACCAACCATATGAGTGAGTGCATCCTTGAGGGAGTGAGTGAGCCACAACACTTAGTGAGTGAGGTAGTTGACACGGCATGTGAGGCCACTATGATTTCTAACGACTTAACCTCTACTCCTAGAGTGTTTTCTTCTTTGGTGCTAGGTCTCCTACATGATGACATGCCTATCCTCGACGAGTCCATCCCTCCAATAGAGACGGCGATGGCCATGGTGGATGATGATGCACCCCCCACATGGTTCCCTCAAGATTAAGTTGACCACGACTTGGTCTTCAACACCTCACCTACAACACATGAGCGACGCTACAAAGGTAACATAGGTGATGGTGCTTCTCTTGTCCCACTAGTGGACTCTCTTGACATCGATTGCTTGCATGATGTTGATCCAACTATTCCCATGCTTCATGCTAGTGCGACTTCCTCATGTCATGACTTACCAATTTATGATGAATATGATGATGAACTTGTTGAATTGCCTAGTTGTGATGCTATGCTCCATAGGATATCATGTGAAAATTCTATTGGTCACGTCATGTTTGAAAATCCTTTGAACTTGTCATATGCTATGAGTGAGATCTCCCATATTGCATCTTTTCAATCTCAACATAGTAACTATGAATGCCCCATTACAATTAATCCCATTTGCAACTATGGCATAGATGACGAGATGATGGTCATTGGCTTTTGCTTCTCTTGTGATGATATTGCCATGCTTCCTTTGCATGATTTGCACAATTCATCTACTATGCCATGCCATGATCACATTGAACCAAATATGCTTTGTTTTGGATGCTGTCAATATTCTCCATGTGATGTTGCTACTCATGCTCATGAGGAGATCCCCATAGTTTCCTCATACATATTAGGAGATTTTGATGCATTTCATACTTTGCATGATTCCCATAATTGTGTGCACCATATGCACTCCATGAATAATAATTCTCTAGATATTTCTCATGATGCATTACATCCTTTGAGTCTCCATTATGCCATAGCTGCTTCTTCATCAACCACCACCATAACTCCCGCATAACCTTGCCCACCATAACCTTCCTCCAACCCAACTTAACCCAATTGTTGTTTGAGCTTGTTTGAGTTGTGTCTTGTGTCTCCTAAGGTGTTTCGTCTACTTCGGGATGGCAATTCAATATAGATAGGTTACATCACCATTTGAATCCATCAAATTTTCCAAAATTTGGCAAGTTTGCCTAGCCTCTCCACCATATCATCCGCTACACCACCACTGACTTCCGCAACCTAACCCATTTTGTTCCCCATAGCATTAGTGGTTGCTTGAGTAGTGATTCGAGTCTCCTAAGGTGTTTTGGCTACTTAGGGATGGTTGCTTCTTCATCAACCACCACCATAACTCACGCATAACCTTGCCCACCATACCCTTCCTCCAACCCAACTTAACCCAATTGTTGTTTGAGCTTGTTTGAGTTGTGGCTTGTGTCTCCTAAGGTGTTTCGGCTACTTAGGGACGGCAATTAAATATAGATAGGTTACATCACCATTTGAATCCATCAAATTT
>NC_041389.1:315433617-315496801 GCF_002162155.2 Triticum dicoccoides | reverse complement strand
ATCATTCGCTACACCACCACCGAATTCCGCAACCTAACCCATTTTGTTCCCCATAGCATTAGTGGTTGCTTGAGTAGTGACTCGAGTCTCCTAAGGTGTTTCGGCTACTTAGGGATGGTTGCTTCTTCATCAACCACCACCATAACTCCGGCATAACCTTGCCCACCATACCCTTCCTCCAACCCAACTTAACCCAATTGTTGTTTGAGCTTGTTTGAGTTGTGGCTTGCGTCTCCTAAGGTGTTTCGGCTACTTAGGGACGGCAACTTCAAGTCCAACACATGTCTCCTAAGGCATTCTTTAGCTCGTTGAGTAGCTATTGACATCCCCCATCAATATAGATAGGTTACATCACCATTTGAATCCATCAAATTTTCCAAAATTTGGCAAGTTTGCCTAGCCTCTCCACCATATCATCCGCTACACCACCACCGACTTCCGCACCCTAACCCATTTTGTTCCCCATAGCATTAGTGGTTGCTTGAGTAGTGATTCGAGTCTCCTAAGGTGTTTCGGCTACTTAGGGATGGTTGCTTCTTCATCAACCACCACCATAACTCCCGCATAACCTTGCCCACCATACCCTTCCTCCAACCCAACTTAACCCAATTGTTGTTTGAGCTTGTTTGAGTTGTGGCTTGCGTCTCCTAAGGTGTTTCGGCTACTTAGGGACGGCAACTTCAACTCCAACACGTGTATTGCCCATCATCTCACTTACGCATTGCCAAGTGCACAACACCACCACTTTCCACTACCACCATGTTGACATTTGACGTTTGAGATTTTGAGTTTGCGGTTTTTTCTGTTTCCTAGGGTGTTTCAGCTAACTAGGAATGGGTCGACATCGACAACACCGCCTCTCATCATCTCCTCAAGGTTGTCATCAACTTTGACCACTTCACCATCATCCGTCCGTGGCGTACAAACGAGAAACCCTCAACGGTAACCTCCATATCATCTTGATATCATGGTATCCCTCCATTGTATATTCCCCTTGCTATTGCATTGTTAAGGCCTAGCCCATTGTGCGTCACTTGCCTATCGAGACTAGCCATTTGAGTTTTGTAGGCAACGTTACTTGTGCACATTAGTGATCATACTTCCCATAGCATACATACCATATCATCATGGTGCATATATTGGTATCATATCTTGTGTCACAAATTTGTTCCCGCATATACACAATTGCTATCTTGGTTTGTGCATTGTGCAAAAGTAGCCATACAAAAAAAAGAAGAATAAGCTTTTAAGCAAAGAAGAAGAAAGAGCAAAGAAGCTTGTAAGCAAGTGCCCTAGCATCATACCACATTGCATATAAGATTGTCATATCCGATCATCTTGGATCATCTTGAGAGAAACACCGGGAACCATACATACATAGCATACTTTGGATAGAGAGTTTATCCATTTTGCATCTTATAGGTTATGCACAAGTGTCGTATCTGCCTATTGAGCAATCGTGCTGGCGTCTCTCTTGAGTTGTGCAAAACGAGTGTTTTCCGTGGATTCCACAATTTGTGCTCATTCCTTGGTTGCACGACCCCATTTATCTATCCGTGTGTGCGTTTCCGTGTGCCATCCATATTGTTATTGGTCTACTTGTTTCACTTGCGAATTTGTGAATCACTTTCAACATTATTGACTCTTGCTAACATTTTGCATCAAATTCGTGTGCCACCATCCTCACCGAGATCCACCATAAGCTATACTTGTGTAGGTGTGAGAACCGACAAGAATTGGTACCAATTGTGCTATTTCCTTGTTACACATTTGAGTGATCATTGATCCATATTCAACATTGGTCAAGGTACATTTGGTATAGTTCTTCTCTTTCTCCCACTCATATTTCTCGAGTTTTGTGATGGATAGGCAAGGCATTTCCTCTCCGGTCTACGACCACAACGACGGAGTGAACAACTACATCTCCAAAGCGTCTATCTTCGATCTACAACAACAAATGCAAGGCGCACAATCAAGATTGTGAGAGCGCATCGAGAACATCTCCATCGATATCCGTCACTCCGAAGCAAGGAAAAGGGACTACATCGACAAGAAGATTTCCGCACATAAAGAGGAGCAAGATGCAAGGATGGAGGAGATTAGATCCTTGATCAAGTGTTCTTCCCCTTCGTCATCTTCAAGGTGGCGACATTCAAGCCACAAGTCTTCGGAGCGCGAAAATTATGCAAGTGCAAATCGTCCTCGTCCACATCTACATGGCAACCACCATCACGTTCGTGATCCACATCGTCATGAAGGGCAAGTCATCTCCAAGCAACATGTGCACGACGACGACGAACGACATCTACTACGAGCTCAAGCAGGACAATGACATCATCATCATGAAGATGCTCCACAAGCGCAAATGCACAAGTCCCAACAAGCCCTTCTTCACGCCAAGTCCAAGCTTCAATAGCAAAAGAGAAGACCGCGAGACGAGCACCACCAAGACGGAGCTACGGCTACCACCACCACTTCGGCATCTTCGCCAAGTGCTATCAAGGCATCTTCGCCTTCGGACGTACGGCATCTTTGCCTACTTCCCATGAGTATGCCTACAACGACTTCATCAAGTCCAAGGCGACCACCTACGAGCGAGGGCGACACTTCCATCTTCGGAAGCCCCTCAAGGAAGATGGACGAGCATGGGAAACTCCCTTCGATCATGGAGACGAGCTACAAGGTGCCACATCATATGGGCCTCCCACACCAAGACGGTGACAGGAGTGTCGAGCAAGGGCCTTCCACTTTGACTACGGCGACGAGCGCGAACCTCTTCAACAACATGAAGACAACGCCTGTATTGGACTCGTACTCCGAGTCAAGCTATGCGACCGCACATGGAGACATTTTCACCTACATCTCTCCAACACCCACATATGTCGAGATGCCCCATTTGTCATGTGAGGAGAGCCACCACCCCATGAGTGAGATGAGTGACTCCACCATACGTGACATTGAGAGCATTTCCTATGAGAGGATGAGCGTGACCACCACTAGCCCCACACATGAGAGCATGCCACACATCGTATGTGAGGTTGAGCACCATTTGAGTGACTCCACCAACCATATGAGTGAGTGCATCCTTGAGGGAGTGAGTGAGCCACAACACTTAGTGAGTGAGGTAGTTGACATGGCATGTGAGGCCACTATGATTTCTAACGACTTAACCTCTACTCCTAGTGTGTTTTCTTAGTTGGTGCTAGGTCTCCTACATGATGACATGCCTATCCTCGACGAGTCCATCCCTCCAATAGCGACGACGATGGCCATGGTGGACGATGATGCACCCCCCACATGGTTCCCTCAAGATGAAGTTGACCACGACTTGGTCTTCAACACCTCACCTACAACACATGAGCGACGCTCCAAAGGTAACATAGGTGATGGTGCTTCTCTTGTCCCACTAGTGGACTCTCTTGACATCGATTGCTTGCATGATGTTGATCCAACTATTCCCATGCTTCATGCTAGTGCGACTTCCTCATGTCATGAATTAACAATTTATGATGAATATGATGATGAACTTGTTGAATTGCCTAGTTGTGATGCTATGCTCCATAGGATATCATGTGAAAATTCTATTGGTCACGTCATGTTTGAAAATCCTTTGAACTTGTCATATGCTATGAGTGAGATCTCCCATATTGCATCTTTTCAATCTCAACATAGTAAATTTGCATGCCCCATTACAATAAATCCCATTTGCAACTATGGCATAGATGACGAGATGATGGTCATTGGCTTTTGCTTATCTTGTGATGATATTGCCATGCTTCCTTTACAAGATTTGCGCAATTCATCTACTATGCCATGCCATGATCACATTGAACCAAATATGCTTTGTTTTGGATGTTGTCAATATTCTCCATGTGATGTTGCTACTCATGCTCATGAGGAGACCCCCATAGTTTCCTCATACATATTAGTAGATTTTGATGCATTTTATACTTTGCATGATTCCCATAATTGCGTGCACCATATGCATTCCATGAATAACAATTCTCTAGATATTTCTCATGATGCATTACATCCTTTGAGTCTCCATTATGCCATACATAATAACAAATCTCTCATGATGGATGACATGTTTCTATGTCACGCATCTCATTTATTTGGGCATTGGCTATTTAGTGCTAACCAACACAAGCACATGCGCATCATGATGGATGATGTGTACATATATCACGCACACACAATTTTCCCTTTTCCTTTGTTTTGTGTAGGTCCTCACATATACTCGTCAACCTCTCAATCCCAAGAGTTGACAAAACGAGCTCTTGAGAGCAACGATGACTTGGGATCCCGTGGACTATCCATACCACAGTTCCCTTCGTGCAAGGACTATGCGCATCTCTTTTACTTGGGTCTCACATGGCTATGGGCTATTTATCACTTGTCCCTTTATGCCCATACTATCATGTTCACTTTGCATGTCATGCCTCTTTACATGATTTTGCCATGCAATTGTGGCCCTTGCTTGCATCTACCAATGATTCACCATTATGATACTCCTATGTGTATTTGCATGCTTGGTGGAGATCTTTGTTGCTGTTATCATGTTTATCATGTGCTTCATGCTATTGATGTTTGTTGTGTTTGGAGAGTCATGATGTCCCATTGCTATTTACATATGGCCTCTCTCCAATACATTGATGATATTTTGCTCATATCTTGCTTTCATGCTTGTGTTATGACATGTGAATTATTCATGCCCACTATTTGCACACATGACATGCTTGCCATGATTCCTTCTAGTATGCTGCATCTTCGCACTACTAGCTTGCTTGACTTGATCGCTATGATTGCTTGCTATGTTGCCTCACCCATGTTCCACTATTACTTATATGCTCATTCCTATCACATGATATATCTTGATCATTTTCTCTTGTGTCCATTAGTTGCCTCTTTCATATCCACTTGTATTTAGTGCAACCATACTATGCTCATTGATCTTGGAGACTTTGACATATTACTTGTGAAGCATGCTTGTTTGATTGAGCCTCTTGCATTTGGTTGTTCTTACATCTTATGCCTCCATCCTATGAAATGCTCCATTGTCCTTTCTTATGATGAGCATGATGCATACACTTGTTGGGTATCTTACCACATGAACGATAGGTTTTGCACTTCCGCTAACATCATTTGTTTTTTCGAGTGTTTGTCATGCTCTTTCATTTTGGAGGATTCACAAGGCAGTACAGTCATGTGACAACTTGGTCATGCGAAGGCATACATGATGCGCGACACCAACATTTTAACCATCCTCATAAAGGTGAACTCCTTCCCTTTGAGCTACCCTCACATATGCATATTGGATGGGTCATTCTTTCATTATTGTTTCCTTCTAGTTGTCTACGTGATACATCTTGCGAATGGAGGAGCGACATTGGAGATTGTCTCTATGGACCTTCACATTGAGGAGCGCTCACACTTATTGGATGCACCTTCAGAACTCCACTCTTGCCACGACATCGAGCATTTGTACACCAAAACCTCCATATTTGTTGATTGTGCTCATACATGTCATGCACGATGAACATATCATACTCACCACAAGTTTGCACCCCATGCATGGATTGACTCACATTATGATTGCCTTGTTGCATCTTATATTCCAATGTCATCCATGATATATGAGCTTGTGCATTTCCTTAGCAAATTTGTTGTGATCTTCTTTGATGGCATATTCATACATCATGATCATATTGCTCATCATCAATTGCATGACAAGATAATCACATTGATCACCAATTACCATGTTCATGCTCTCGATAAACCATCCCATTATGACATCATTTTGCACAATGATCGCATTAATCACATTCACCACACCCTTGTGCATACGACAAATGAATTTGCTCAATGAATGCTTTACATATCATTCTACATCTTTTGGATAAGAATCTTGTGCCTTGACATGCACTATCTTGCCGCACAGACTCATTCTTACATGATGGACACTTTGTGTGCACTAACCATTGTATTTCCAAGTGTACTTTGTGTTTGCTCATTTTGCATGTACCACATACCGGAGACACCTTGGAGTACTTGGATTGCGCAATGCCTTCATCTATCTCCAACTACAAGTCCGTCCACGACAACCGTTTCCATGGTGATGAGGATCACGATCCGAGGTTGGATCTTTCCAAGGGGGGGAGTTGGTGTGGAGCATCCCACGGTCATCCCCATGTACACTTCGACTACTCTCCAAACCCCAAGAGGACATATGACGAGACCTCTAACATACGCCATTGGACACAAGGTGAACCCGTTCCTAAATGCTTCCCCTTTCCACTTGTGCGAGACATGGTTGCTACCTAATGCAAAGACACTATGTATGCTCAGGAACCAAGGAGACAACCATGGAGATGCTCGAAGCATAGGACAAGTCCACACGAAAGCGGATCAAGAAGTTCCTCAAGTGGAGTCGCCGTGGAGCTACGGCGGCCGGACATCCGGCAGGAGCCCGGACATCCAGCGCCACCAACCAGAAGAAGACCAGAGAGAGACAGAAACCAGGCGACTCTATAGCGGCCGGACATCCGGCCGACCCCCGGACATCCGGTGCCCCGTGATGGGCCGGACATCCGGCGCCTGCCCGGAAATCCGGCGCACGCCATCCAGAGAGCAGAAGAATTGGCCACTCCAGCCCGGACATCCAGCCAAGGACCGGACATCCAGCCAACAGCCCGGACATCCGGCACCTGCCTGTGCGTAGAGAACGGGCCAAGGGCCCATGTATCCCCCTCTCACTTACCCCTTCGTAGGCTAGCACTATATATACTCCCCCACCTCCTCCTAGTTAGGGTTAGCATTGGTTTTAGCTCATTTGAGATAAAGCTTTGCTTATTCATATGGATCTCCTCCTCATCAGAGACTGCGGCCTCTTCGGAGAAGATTCACCATGGATTCAAGACCCCTTTACGGGAAGATCCCTCGTGGATTCAAGACCTCCTCTCGGAGATGAACTACCGCCACTTGTATCGTCCTTTGTTGGATTTGGACCATGTATCTCTTTGTGTTTCTTGGATCTAGCACATGTGTGATCATATTCTCGTTGGTTCAGTGTCTTCCTCTTGTGTTTCCCCGTAATTTCCCTCATTCCCCTTCTCACGTTCTTCGTGTTCCTCGTAGGGATCCGCTCCAAACATGAAAGATCGTCCCCTAGGGTTCCATCCTACATCACTCACCCTCTTCCTTTTGGACATCTATTATGAAAGAACAACATTTGACTGGACAAACATAGTGTGACGACACATGGAATAGGTACAGAAAATGGATAGGTATGGCATATACTCATATATGATGCTTAAACTAAGCAGATGGTGTAACAAACTAGAAGTAATGCAAGAGGTCAGATGCAAAATATGTGCGACCAATACAACTTTGCAAAGTTAGAGCAAGCACCTTGATGGGTGAATAAGATAGACCATCCTCCACCATGCCAAGTTTGTTAGCCAGTGGATTGTTCCTCCATATTCCTCTCGTGCCCATTCTCATATTCATTTTGATAATGTTCAATATCTGACATGCATGAAAACATAAAAATAAGTTAGATTTTCTTTGTAATGCAGAAGTGATTCTAATCCAATACTGCCTCCTTGTAAACCCCTTTGTGCTATCTCTGCAATTCTTTTAAGAGATGCCATGCATGCTGTAATTTGGTGTGTGCATTAATATAATGTGGCCTACTACTCAAAATATGAGAGCTCTAGAAGTGATGACACTTCACAGATGACAACTTCAACATAAAATAGTAAAGAAGAACAAGTCGACCTAACCTGAGAGATTCAAAATATACTAAGGGAGAACAACTCGACCTGACCAGTCGACCGCAAGAGAAGATGATCATCTTAAAGACGAGCAGAAGAGCAAGCAGATTGAATATATCACAAGTCTTTCAATACAATGTCGGTTGGCCACCCATGATGAACCAGAGTGCACAGAGAAATACTATTCTTTCCGGTCTCTCCATATGTGGCTCACATGCATTTCGAAACTAAAGTAGTAACATTTAGCTAACCAATTAAACATCTCTCAGTTTTACTTATATCAGCAATAATATCAGATATGAATTTGTACAACTAAGCTTGTTTAGCTCGATGGGTGGAGCAGTGCTATTACGACACGAACCACGTAGGCTGATTGAGGTCCTCATAAAGTGGGGAAACCATAAGCATGATGAGTACAGTGTTGACCGTGGCAGTGGGATGGCAGATCTGAAGCTACAAACCGCGCAAAGGGTAGTTAGGAACCGATGTTTGCTTTGAAATAACAACTAAGATTTGGTATGGACAAGAAAGTACGGTCAACAAGTGACAAAGAAATGCAATTATGCTATCTCTCTATATGTCGCGACATGCATTTGGAAACTCAAGTGGGACCTTTAGCTAACCAATTAAATGTGTCGGTTAACTAATATCAGTATCATATCACAATCATATTTGAACAACTAAGCTTTCAAATTCTGAGTGTTGTGTTGTTTAGCTTCAAGGGTGGAGTAATGCTAGTACGACAGAAAGCACCTACGCAGATCATAGTAGAGTATAAAAAGGGGGAAAACCCTAAGCATCAAGAGAAAAATCAGGAAAGTGGAACTAGCTGGACCAGTGGGTGGTGCACATGCTTTTCGAAACGAATATAGGAACATTAGGTGACCAATTAAACGTTCTTTGTTTTAGTGATATGAGCATCATATCAGATTCGTATTTCAACACCTAAGCTTTGGGTTGAGGTCTTGAGGAGCAGTGCTAGCACGACACGAAGCACCTACGATGATGGTAATGAATATAAAGGGGGGAAACCATAAGCTTTACGAGTATTGTGCATGTGCCATGGCGGATCTGAAGGTGCAAACCGGACAAAGCTACTTCGCAACCAATGTTTGCTTTCAACTAGCCACTACGATTTGGTACGGACAAGAAAAGTATAGTAAACAAATTACGATCTATTTTCTGGGTTAGATCAATAACTTAAGAACATATGGAAGAGTACCACCTCTCTTGCGACGCCGTGTAGGCCTATGCTGATACGTTGAGGGTGTTGCAGGTGCGATGGCTGTTGGCGGCGGGGAAGAAGACTTTAGACGGCAGACGGCCGGGTCGGGGGATAAATCATGTTGCCATGGACGAGGCAGTTGTAGGAGAGGCAGCGGCAAGGTGGACGACGGCGCCAATGAAGCGAGAGGAGGCGATGAAAGGATCCTGGTCCAGCACCGTGGATGAGAGATGTCCATCTCTTGTAGTGGACGACAGGGTAGGGGTAGCGGCTCCGATAAGGTGGAGGATGGGGTGGCAGATGGGGGAGTCTGGCCGTAGTGCGGAGGTTTTCGTGCCGCCGATGGTGTATGAATGGGGAAATGGAGGGGAGGGGGGATCTCTAACTTTGGGACGCGCTTGTCTGAAATGTGGGGAAGTTTCGAACTTATCCCCCGTTTAAAATTTTGGACATGGCGTCGGTTGGGGATAGGACGGTAATCTCGTATCTCCCAAATATTTGCTGGTAACTATTTCAGGCGAGGAGAGGGTGTTTTGCCGCCCATGGTTGGCGCCCATGGTGTATGAACGGGGCTGATAGGTAGGGCTGTTGTGTCACGTCTGAGGAAAGTTACACATCTGCCCTTATTTAAAATATTAGCCTACATCGATTTCGGACGAGGAGAGTTTGTTTTGCCGCCCCCTGTGTATGAATGGGGAAATGGAGGAAGAGACACATGTCTTTCGGACGAGCTTGAATCAAATGTGTTTTTCCGCCCACGTTTGGTGCCCACCGTGTCTGAATGGGCTCAGAGGCCGTCGTGTCACGTCTGATTGAAGTTACTAGTCTACCCCTATCGACAGCAGTGTAAATCCAGTTGATAAGGATGTCAAGTGTCAGGGGTAGACAGTAATTTCCATCTCGCGAACACTTGCTTCGGGCAGCCCACAAATTATAGCAGGTGTTTAGCCGCTTCGTTCAAAACTTGGGAGAATTAGCATTCACGTTTGCTCTGGGACATGGCAAACTAAATTCAAATCCAATTTTTATTCGATACGAATATCCATAGATAATTCTACATTTTGTTATTTATTTCTTAAAAACCACAACAAAAAACAGTTCACCTTATGTCAATCATACAAGTACTAAGGATTACCTCGCGTAAAAAATCGGATCATTACAACACATGTACAACATAGGGGGTCTTACAACATAATCCATTTAGAGACATGACACAACATGCAAGTACAATAATCTAATGACAATTTCGACTAGTATCTAAAGAAGAACCAGGATTACCCTGGACTTCAGATAGCAGAAACAACAAGACCTCCTCCATCTTCAAATGCAACATTCTTACTTCCTCCAATTCTTGGGTTGCTTGCATAATACGTGCCGCTAATTCCGTAATTTCCAGCCTCAAGATAAATATTAGCTCATTCATGGCAGCCACACCATCTCTTTCTGCCTCTAGTAGAGCCTCAAGTACTATAATATATGTGCTCAGACTGCCCTCCGGCAGTGTTGCCTCTGAACTGCTACCATCTGGTAACATGGATGGTGCACTGCTTCCACAAATAGATTCTGGGGTTGTACATTGTGTGCTAGTGTGAACGGCATCCTGAAAGCTTTTGGCTGGACATAAGTAAGAGATAGTTATCGTATGATCCAGG
The DNA here is from genome assembly GCF_002162155.2 of Triticum dicoccoides. Lineage (NCBI taxonomy): Eukaryota > Viridiplantae > Streptophyta > Magnoliopsida > Poales > Poaceae > Triticum > Triticum dicoccoides. The sequence goes on along the minus strand of NC_041389.1, from coordinate 315,486,149 downwards.
CAGTAAGCTTACATGGTAAACAGCAGACGAATTATTACCAAGCATGGCAAGCTATATTTAAATGGTTCGAAGCAGCATCAGCCGAAAAGAAATTAAAATGGTAAGATAAAACTAGGGATGTAAGTGGCAAATAAATGACATCTGCCAGTCCCATCTAGTTAGTTTTTGCTAGCTCCCTAGTTCATTTTCCTCAAAAAACAAAAACTCTTTTGAACTATCATACCACTAGTGGACTTTAATCAGGATTAAACGGGACCCAGTTGACATCCCTAGTTGAAAGCGAGTGTACCACCGCTATATTTAAGTTGCCAAGGCATCTAAGCAGTTGAAATAATCTGAGAAAGCACTTAATAGTGTGGCCTCATATAAACTACAAAGACATTCTTGTGACGAAGTTGAGAGGAAAAGTTAAGGACTCAAATGAAATAGGCATGCATTTCTTTACGATAGTACAGCATGCACTGCTAACATATTGGCCAACTCGGGTATAGAGTAACAACAAACAAGCATTTGAATCAAGCAATACAGCAAAGCAGACAATTGAACTATTTGTAATTCAGTAGGTTGAGGGCACAAGCCAAGAAATCAGCCCACTTGCATTACATTTCACATGTACTAAAACACACTGGCTTACCATATGTTGCTGTGAAGCCTCGCTGTTGTTGCAATGTTCTTTGAAGATATCGTCAGCATCCCGTGGTTGCAAATCTAGTTGTTGTAATTTATTCTGCACCCTCTATTTAGGTAAAATTAATTTTAATCGTATGCACTGGTCCAAATTGATCATCAATGGTTCATCTAAACTAAGAAGGGTGTGTGCATACATGACAATATATCTGCTTCCCTCTATTTTTATGCTTGTTCGAGGTGCCAGCCCCAAAAGAACAAATATTTTGCTTGATGGGGTTGGCAGCTCCATAATTAATAGAAGCATCAAATTAGTCATGCAACTTGGGAAGATCAAGAACACACAAACAAGTAATGAACAGAGGCTCGGAGCAGTGATGTAATAGCTAGCATCAGAAAATGTAGGGTAAAACAAACAAAAAGCAGCGGAACCACATGCTAGTTTGCTAATGTGTAATTAAGCATAGAGAACATTAAGCAGTCTGATGGAACCAGCAGGTGGCATCAGAACAACACCATTATTATAAATATAGCATTCAAGAAATAAAATAGTAGGCAGTGATATCTAGGAAGTACAATAATACTCCCTCCGTTCCAAAATAGATGACTCAACTTTGTACTAACTTCAGTACAAAGTTTGTACAAAGTTGGGTCATCTATTTTGGAACGGAGGGAGTACTTAGGACAAAACTAAAGCATATTAACTATATGTGCACTGTATGTAATTTAGCACATGTAACATGTTCACTACCAGAAGTATGGCCCTACAGGTGCAAGCAGAATAACGCGTCTCATGAAAAACTAAATGATTCCCTGAAGAAATTCAAAGGTGCGGTGCTTATGCTAGGAAAGTGAACGTAGGCACCGGCCGTTGGATAATAGTACCTGATTCTCGGCGGCGTATGGGTATTGTTGTCATACTTGATAGCTAAGGATCGTCGATGGTGCTCGTGTTGGAGTTGAGTTTGGGCCGGCTGTCACCGTCGCTGAAGCGGCTCCGGTGCTATGGTTGCGGCGCCTGTCGACATACAAGAACGCTCTTCTGTGGTAAGTGAAGAGTTGCATGATAAAGATAAAAACCGAATGAGTACAAATCGAAATAACCTGATGAGGCTGCGGCATCGGTAAAGCAGGGCCGGTGGAGTTGAATATTGCGTCCATGGAGCGGGTCCGGTGCAATGGACAAAGGCTTCGGCGGGCGCGTTGTACAGTGCTTTTGGTGACGTGGATCTGTTGCGGCGGACGAGGGCTTGTATGAACGTCCAGCGAAGGGGCGGACGAGGGAGTCAGTGAAGGGCCTACACTGTGGTGGACGAGGGATCCGGTTAAGCAGATCGGTGCGGTGGACCATGATGGTGGTCAAGGAGATCTGGAGTGGTGGACAAGCCAGTCGCTGAAGCGGCTCCGGTGAAGTGATGAGTTGGCAGTTGGGGGTTCCAAGGTGCATAAGCTAGATCCGGCGGGGTGTGAGGTCCACCGCTGCAGCGAAGGACTAGATTCGGCAGCTTGCCGTGGTTGGGGGGCTCGGGGAGGGGAAGGGGAGGGGCTCTGGGGAAGAATGTTGGGGGCAAAGAGGGGAAAACAATGGAGTTACCAAAGCAGCCTTTTTTCCATTCATGTGGCAGGGGTAAAACAGGAATATCGCAGGGCTAAACTTTCGGGCGTGTGATATTTTGATGTGAGCGGGAAGTATGAAAGCTTTTGGCGCCTAAAACTATAAGTGTTCTGCTCTTGTACGACCGACTATGATATCATGGCCGACAATTTGTTTGTTTTGCATGCAAAAAAAAGTGCAAGTTTTGAAATCAATGTCTCCAACTCGAAACTTAGATTGTCCATTCAATTCAAATATGGATCATTGAGCTACTACAAGCAAATACCATCATACAGTCCAATTCAAATTAAATTCCAAATGTGTTTATCCTCAATATGATGACAAAAGCAAAAATGTGTATGCGTATGAATAAAGTGGATGATTATAAAGTTTGAACATGCCCATATGTGTATATCTCTAGATTTGATATATGAATTTGAAATAACAAAATCCCGGCTTAAAAAATGTACCTCCATTTAAATGAATTACAAAAGCTAATGATGGAGTCGAATTCCAAAATTCCAATCTTAGGTTTGTAATTCTGGTACATCAAGGTATATCACGTATGTTCAAAAGTATCATTATCTCATTGTCCAAACTTTGAAACAAATTGATCAACCATGAGTGCACAATATCTCAATTACGCTAAAGTCCCTCAAATATAGACACCTCACTCTTTATCTGAAGCCACCCCCCCTCGTCACCCACCACACACACATGGAGAAGTCGTTCTCTCCCCCAAACACCAACACACGAGAACATTAACACCCATCTCTCTTATAAAGTCCAGACCCCAATATAGGTCTATATCACTTTGTCTCTCGGGCATGCACACATCTCTTCCCTCACTCTCTAGGTCTCCCGCTATCTCCCTTTGCCAAGCACGAGCACTATGTAGAGTGTATATTTCCCATACACACAAAACGTCGCCCCCAAACGTCTATCTCCCTATGTGGTTCTCGCGCACTCACCTCACACAGCACCCCCACTGCAAACAAGCACACTTTGTCTCCTTGTGTACCACTCTCCTCTTTCTATCTCTCCCACATGCAGACCCGCCCCGGCTCCTTCCCTGTATACATATATGTCCCCACTCTTTCCATAGCTCCCTAATGTATCATCATTCTCGATTTCGCTCATTGTTCTCTACACCATCTATTCTAGATCTCTCATGAAGTCCCTATCACACACACGATGACTCGCTTCCCTTGCGTCTCCGTACATAGGCCAATTTCGAACAACATCAACATTGTCTCCCTATCTATACGCAATTTATGGACACAAACGACCACCCTCGCCCCCTCTCTTCCTCTCTCTCTCTCTCCGTTGCTAGCTCTCTCTCTCTCACGCGCGCGCATGCTCTCCCACCCCTCTCCCACACACACACACTCGATGTCTCTTCCAAATAGTCTGCTCCCCCCGCCTGCACCCATGCTATCCCACTACTACACATGTCACACCATTCCCCCTTCCATTATTAGGTTTACATCATTAGTAGTCTCTCTACTACACATATACACACTCCCTCTCACACACAAATGCATGCACAAACACACACAGACACGCACAAACACCCATTTATCTGGATCCTCATCTCTCCCCATGTCCGCATGTTTATCTCACACACTCACTCTCTAATTATGTATATGTGCCTCCACGTTACACAACACAAAGCCCCATGTACATGTCTCTCTCTATCCTCCACACACATAGACACAAAGAATCTGTTATCATTGCCTCAGTCTCTAACATATCACACACGCACACTATCTCTCTCTCTCTTGCAAACACGCTCAACAAGGGTTTCCCCGTGAATAGCTTACGGTCTATTCATCAACAGTTGTGGCAGTACGGCGAACACGAGACGTGAAAAAGAATAAATCTACACGTGCTTAGACCACCTAGTGTGACTACTAGGACTAGAGCAAGCCAAAAATCACGCCGCTGTCACCCCCTCCTTATCGATGACGGGAAAATCTTTGTTTTACACAGTCGAGAAGTCATTGTGCTAAGGCCCCACATACCGAGACGTTGAATAGAATGTAGATGCTAGTTTATTAAAGCAAGTATCGATAATACGTTTGTATCTCCATACTTATATTTCTCCTCTTATAAAAAACCAAGTTGGTGATGATGGTACGTGTGCCATCTTGCAATATAGACCGTCTGATCTATATCTGACGGATGGAAATTAAACTAAAAGATACCTGCACCCATCTCCACATTTCTAGACAAGGCCTTCCCTCGTTCATCCTTATCTCCAACAAACCTCATTGTTCAGCAATTAAGAAAGGAAGCCTCTGGAACAAACTGGCCCGGTGGCCACTGCCGGTGTTGTCAATCCCCATGCCTCCGCTCAGTCCGACCACCAATCACCACCACACCCCACTCCTCTTCACCTTATCTCATATTTCTCGAGATACCATTAGTTTTTACACATGGGATTACTCCCGCAACGGTCAATCACAACAAGTGTTTTATAAAAAAATGCATCTTGATGTTCCATGCAATGCACGGATCTTGCTAGTACTCCTACAGAAGACTAAGTTGGTGATGATGGTGTGTCTGCCATCCGTCGTGTCTGACCATTAGATCTACATCTAACGACTGTGAGGTAAGTTTGTTGCCTTTTCTCACCAACATCCCACTTGTCTACCAATTTGTAGAAAAACCCATAATTAGTATCTCAAAACCAACCACATCCCTCCCCGACCTCACCAAAACAGCCCAAGGAATATATTCTAATTGAGACATAAAATATCTCTAGTGACATATGTATATCAAAATTAGAGTGTTTTGTATAGATTTTGTGAATAAGTATTATTCTAATTATGATTCATTGCAACGCACATGAACATTGCTAGTATTTCCAACCATGCATTTATTTTCCGAGTATTCCATAGTTTTGAGTTTTCCATCAAGATATTAGTCACTCATGGTTGATATTTACTTTCAATCATGTACACATATGCACTATGTAACTAGCCTTGCTTATTGGCTTCCAAAGCTTAACTTTCGCTCCTACTTACAATATGTAGAGTATTTAAAAAAATTACCACTTTAAACCAGCCCTAGGAAGAATCTATTGTACAAAAAATAGCAAAAACATACCCCAAATTTCTTAATCCACGCCAAAAACTACTACCTAGTACTCCTACCAATTAGGTTCGTTTAAACCCATTTATGACAGGGTTGGCCCACACGTCCGTGCTGACGAGGCAGCTTAAACCAACACATTTTGTTTGACCGTTGACACGAGGGACCCACATCTGACCTTCTATCCTGTTATTCCCCCTCAAATCATTATTTTTCCTGAACATTACTTCAAATAGTACTGATGCGTGTTCGTCGGTGGAGCCGGTGATGAGCGAGTTGGCCGTCGCTCCGCCGGACGGGCCGGACGCCGCGCTGGCCTCCGCATCGGTTGGCAGGCTGGCCCAAGCGTGACTCACGAGCGAGCAAGCTGCCGCGCTGGCCTTCGCTCAAGCCAGATGGCTGGCCTTAGCGCGGCGGGCGCGAGCAAGCCACTGAGCTGCCGTGCCAATCTAGCTAGCAAACCTTGCAGACAAGCAGCTGGACGGAGCTGGCATCCGGGCTGCTGCAGCATGGGCTCCGCACCGCCAGCGGTTTTGACCTCGCCTTATGCCAGCGGCGGTAGCTGCATCCCATGGCCGAGGATGACTAGGTGGATGGGCCGGAGGTAAGAGGTCACTCGGGGATTTTTGTGCAGACTGACATGTAGGTCCCACAAGTCGTAACGCCCGGTCGAATAGAAGGCATTGACTTAATGGGCGACATGGTCCCTATCAGAGGTTAGAGTTAGATTCTAACCCTGAACTAACTCTAACCAAAGTGGTGTTTGGATGGCAGGGTTAGATTGACAAAAAATGTATCCAAACAGGGCCATGGGTTGAAATGTGCCTATAACGACACTTTGTAGAGTAGTCGTTTCTTGGTAGGGCTGGTTAGTAAGAGCATGTACAATGGTTGATAAGGTAGTCTTATCTTAAGTCTGCCACATATGCAAGTGGTAGTAGTTTCTTGGCATTTTAGTGGTTTCTTGCATTATTAGGGGTTTCTTGTAAGGAACAATGTACGTACTACTAGCGACAAAAGGCGATTCTAGGTTGCGTTGTACTCCAACGAGTACTACTAGTGGTCGCAGGAGTGTATACCTCGTTTTGTGGGTTCGATCCCGGCCGAACGCACGGCAACCTTTTTTTTAAATAGTAACTTCGCTACGAGCCAATATTTTACACGGGTAGTTTGAGTTTTGAAGTGAAACGGACATGCGGCACCACAATCTGGGTGCACTGGATAGCCTAGCCACGTGAACGGGTTTTCCTTCCCAGCATCCCGTGGCTCGCGTGCTCGCCCTAGCCGCACCTCGCTTGCAGGTTCCTCATCAGCTAGTAGCATATATAAATTTAAACTAGCGCCTCCAAATTAAGTCCGAGGAGCCAGAAAAGCCTGGCGGGGCATTGGGAACTGTGCAATATGGCTCTGTACGTAAAGTGCTCTACTACTACTCTGTAGCTTGTGGCGTTGCACGCATGGACTTCACTCCATTATCGGCTCTACTATAAAATAAATTCCTCTTGATGTTTTTTTAAACGGAGGGAAAAGCTTTGCTTCATCTCATTCATAAATAAGGAACTACTAACAAAGTTCGACGAGATCCATTACCCCTCCACAAATGGAAGCGAAAAGCCTAGTCTCACTTTATCAAATAACTCAAATGTTCTGCCCCCGCAGTAACCGTCACTGATAAACAGGCTACTAGTGTGTGCATGAGAGGAGCGGCTGAGTAGGCCAACTACGTGAGAGGAGCGGCTGAATAGAGCACCGAGAGTACCCACTAGGCTACTACGCAGGTGTACTTTCCCTGCATTGATAGTACAATGATGGTTCTAGAGAACAGTAGTACCCTCCACTTCCAACTGTAGCTCCTTGGCCTTGAGATTCAAGAGTTCAAAACTGGTGCACTGTACTAGACTAGACTAGAAGTACAGTACATCGCACTACTAGTTGAGAAAAAGTAGTACTAGGACTGCTACAGTATGAGTACGTACTCCTCCATCACATAATGTAAGACATTTTTTGACACTAGTTGGCGTGTACAAAAAATAGCAAAAACAGACCCAAAATTTCTTAATCCACGCCAAAAACTACTACCTAGTGCCAAAAATTACTTACTAATGCTATTATTTACAGTATAATGCAATCCCATAACGTTCCATAATGCTAGTACTAGTAGTAAATAGTAGCCTCACCCCTTCGCTAAGGAACGATCTATAGTTGGAAGGGACGAGGCCCTGCAGTTACTACGCTCTTATCTCCTCCTCGCCAATCCCCCCTGAAGAGAAGGTAGTTCGTCGCTGCTCCCATGGATTTGCCAGGCGGTTCACCTCCTCGTCAGGGCTGGGAGACCTTGGACGACGATCCTCTGGGAGAAATCGCACACTGCTCCGACGTCCTCACCGCTGCAAGACTCGGTGCTTCCTACACCAACTTTTTCAAGACGGTGCTTAAATAGGCTTGGGAAAAGGCCATTCTTGTTGGTCTTCCATGTGTCCTTGAGGAGAAGGTTCTTCTAAGGGACAATCCTTCGAACAGTCCACCGCTCCCTGGCCATGGTTGCACGTTGACTCCGCTAGAGTTGCCGACGTTGAGAGGTAGTCGGATTTTGTCCGATGAGCAGGTCAGTAATGGAGTTTGATTATGTAGTACTAAGTTATTCCATTTCCATCCCGTAATTTCTCCACTACCCACCATCTTATATATATATAGGTCTGGGTCGGTGCCAACGAAGACTGGCTTGCATACCTCCGGCCGGATACCACCATCATTTTGCACAACATCCACAATAGTGCGGCCGTTCCGGTAGACCCCTTCTCCACCATTGGGATCGGCCTTCCGGACTGGCTGGGCTTGAATACGTATGATGATGCCTACATGAGATTGAAGAAGATATCAATTGCGGACCTGCCGACAAAGTGACGCGGCTACGACGATTACTATCTCATCGCGGTGTTCGACATAAGGATTGCCATCAATGCAAGAGGCAGTAATGGCAGAGGCTGGCGCATGTTGGAGGTGGCAGATTTGTACCCCTACAAGTTCGAAGACGCCGTGTGCCATCTAGGCCGCATCTTTGCGGTGACAAGCCAGGGGACTTGTTTCATCTTGTTGCCATCCTACGGTATGGGAGATTACAAACGAAATGCACAAACCATCATTTGCATCCCTAACGGTACTCCATTATTTTGCAGGGACCAGTCATCCCCCAATCAAAATAAGATCGCCGATCCTGGATGTGCATTTGCATCCATGATTCTGTCTAACCTGGAACCTTGTAGCTGACTTTGGCATATTGGGATCAACTATCTTAGCAGTCGTTACCCATGGTACAACTGATGTGCAACATGGTCACACAATCTACCACCATCAAACCGTCACCATCTACCCAGGTATTCCATTTTTAACCCTCTCGCCTTCTCTTTCATTGTTTTACTAGTAGTATACTTAGTAGTACTAGTAGGAGTACTTTTTTACCTTGGAGGATGCGTATAGCTAGCTAGGCCCTTGAAGACTAGAACCCACTAGCTGCGACCATTTTTGTTTTTCCATGTCTTACTATCTCATCCATGTAGGCAAGAGTGGCTATATATAATAAGCCGGTTATTTTACTTCCTCTATACCGGAGTAGTACTATTTGCTGCATAGTATTACTGACCGCCATATTTGAGCACAACATTATTATGCATGGACCTTGACTATGTACGTCATCATGTATCCAGATCTGAGATGTCGTGTGTACCAGATGAACGGCGCTGAGTTCGACCCCCGTGATGCTACGTGGGTGACGAGGAACACTCTTGGAGAGTACTCGCTTTTCATCAGGGACAGCTACCCCGTTGTGAAGCGAATGCCACCTTCTGTGCACGACATGGAAGGCCTGCCGTTCATGAAGCGTGGTTGTGTCTTCTGTGCGCACCGCCGGATGAACGACATGTTGGGACACGCTATCCCTGATTTATGCCGCTTCAGCTTGGATGAGTCTCCATCATGTGGATTCGGACTAGAAAGCTGCGACAATGATTCCCGTTGCCCACCACTATGGATCGTGCCATCCATGAAGAATACCTGGGACTGGAACCTGGAGGAGGACATGTAGCCCATCTATAACGTGTAAGTGGAGTACGGTAATTGTGAACGGTAGCGCTGTGAATATATGTACACTAGTCGTGCACAAATTTATCACATGAATTGGAGATGAACTTGTGTGGCATACTGGCATTTTTCCTTTAGAATTTATTACTAGTAAATGTGTTATGTGTACGTGCAACTTGTGTGGTTGTTGCACGGGTTCCAACATGGTCTTTGAGAAAAAAGGTGGCACAACTTTGGATATAGGTGACATGGCGGCATCATATAGTAGCATCGTTCGCTATAGTTGTAGTACACTCCTACTAGGACGACAACTCCTATAAAACCTTGCTCTTGGCTCTTTGCCTCTTCGGGAGGTTCAACAGTTCACACTCGTGTGAACCTTGCACATGGCTCTTCGCCTCTTCGGAAGGTCCAACAATGATGATACTACAGTACAATATGCTTCTGGCAATCTGACACCGATTGAACTGATGTCCACCGTGAGGGTGAGGGCGAGGGCGAGGGTGAGGGCGAGGGCGAGGGATAGGGAGAGGGAGAGGGTGCTGTAGTCAAAACCCTCTCCTCGTCCTACGAACCACCGCACGCGTGGGCGAGGGAGAGGCGTAGTAAGCAAGCTTCTCCTCTTTCAGCGAGTTGATGGGACACATCAAAGCAGTACTAGTCCATACTGCGTCCTTTCCGATTAATATGGCTTAATTTGAAACAAGAAAAATACACTGGCGGTCAACGTATGTAACAACATGCTCTTTATGAATCACTATATATAGTTTTGCGGTGATTATACGATCACTAGCTCATCGTAGAGCACCGTATTGCACCCTACTGACCGGCCACATAGTCGACGTGGCACTTTGTTGACTAGTTAAATTTTCACCTGGTTTCTGGGTCCCACCTGTCAGTTGGCAGAGCAAAGAAATCAGTTAAACAAAACTTTACGCAGGTGTGACAGGAGTCCAACTCTTGCGCGCGAACCACCCTGGCTATGTATGTGAGTGCATGCACGCGTACTCCCTCGGTCTTCTAACAAAGAGTGTACATCGGCTATAAAACAAAGAGTGTAGTACATGATGTACGTATACACTTCCAATGCATTTAGCCTTTAATCTAAATCGATATTGATTGACTAATGCACCAACTTGTGCTGTAGGTATAGGCTACATGTCTACCCTTAATTACAGCATGCAACGGCCTTCATTTAATCTTCTTCTCTCAATGGTCACATGCACACATAAGTCTGCTACTTTTGGGCGTTAATTATGCCCTGGTCAATGTGTAAATCTCTAAATGTATAGTCTTTCACGGATGTAGGAAGTAGGTTGAGCACTTGAGTGTGAGCGTGTGTGTTGCATCGTGTGCTGTGTGCCGCATGGGTGCGTGAGTGTTGTGTGCGTCCATGTGTACGTGTGAGTGTTGTATGTTGCATGCATGCATGCATGCATGGGGCTTACTCCCTCCCATTGACATATTCATATTTCAAGCTTCCTTTGTTCCCTCCATATGGTGATACTCCCTCTGTTCCCAAATACGGAGTAAAAGCCTCCCTCTGTTCCCAAATACGGAGTATTTGTCTTTCTACAGATTTCAACAAGTGACTAGGTACGGAGCAAAATGAGTGAAGTGAGTGTAGAGGCATAGGGATACTGTCGAAAGGAAGTCTTCACGATCCATTATTCCCCATCTTGGTCAGAGAGAACTATTCAACTAGTCTTCACAGTGAAGTGACAATACACGCTGCAGCAGATGGGACACGTAATTAATAAGCCGAACCAGCGTGTTTTGGTGTTACTAAATCAGCCTTACCCACTACTACCATCATGTTTGCCAATAGAGCACGCTTCTGCAAATACGCCTATGCACCTCTGTCCTCCATTAACTGACATATGGGCCCTCTTGTGGTAGACCCACATGTCATCGGTGTAACTATTTACACTCCGAAGGACGGTATATCCTGGTAGTAGTACTTGTAGAATTGAGATTTAATGCACTTTCTTACCCGTCTTCCACTCTTCTTCTTCCTCCTCTCTTCCCCATCGTCTGTCGCACACCATTTACCCCCGCTCGCTGCTCGCCCGCACGCGCCATATTCCTTGGTAGGTCGCGCGTACCATATCCCCCCGCTCACTGCTCGGCCACACGAGGAGAAGCTTCTTCGCTCACCCGCCCAAATCCACTTCCCCGCTGGCTCGCAGGCACCGAAAACCCCAATGACAGAACCGACTGACATGCAGAGCCGCGATTGGAATTCCCTCCCCGATGTTCGCTTGGAGCAGATCTGTAATCATATGGACCTACTCAGCACCGTCCGTCTGGCCGCATGCTCGTTGTCTTTGTACCGTCTACTCGTTTGCAACCGGCCGGCTCTTTTCAAGACACCCTGCATGCTGATGCCCGATCCTCGCAGGTGGCCCAGACACCGACTTGACGATCCTACGGAGGTTGCCGTGGTGCCCCTTGACATGCTACCACTACCCGTCCACCTATCCTTCATGCGGGGCCACTACTTGGCGGGCATGAAGGCCAACTGGATCGTCCTCGTCCACTAATCTGGTAGTCCGTGGTGTCTCGTGGATATCTACACCCAGCGAGAGATCACCCTTCCATCGTTGGATACCCCCGCCATCGAGCCTCGCGGCCCGCCGGACACTCCTGCCTACTACGCACGAGACGCGTCAAGCTTTTGGCTCGACCTTTGTTTGCTGAAAGTTGTAATCTGCAAAGTCCCCACACCATCAGAAGACTACATGGATTACAAGCTCATTGCCTTGTTCGACATGGGATTAGTCTATCTGGAATCTGGTCGCCATACATGGTTATGGCTCATCATCAATCCTGTTGAGGCAACATTTCTGTCTGATGCTATAGTGCACGATGGCATCGTTTACGCGGTCGACGCACAGATTGGCTGCCTATACTGGTGGAATCTATCGTCGTGTAATTCTTCTATCTCATCTCATCTTTACCTTATGAATATGACTGCCTGTTCATTGTTACAAATTTAGAATAGATAGTATGTCTATAACCACATCATTGCTACTCCCTCCGTCCCAAAATAAGTGTCCCAAATTTGTACTAGCTCTACTACAAAGTTGTACTAAGCTTAAGACAGTTATTTTGGGACGGAGGGAGTATATATTCCTCTCATTTCCTAGATTTTTATGACCACACATGTTAATGTTAGAATTGATATGAGAACAATTGGCATCTAATGATTGTTAGAATACATATTATGAGCATAACATCATGATTGCTATATGTTACTCTCGTTTCCAAGATTTTTATAACAACGCATGTTATTGCTTAGAGTTGATATGAGAACAGTAGTAGTAAGTGCTATGGTAGAATATGAGTAGGCTCTGTCATAGCTGCTTTCCTCTCATTGTAACATGATGTTTGAACCATGACATATTACTAGAATATGAAAGCCATTGGCTTATTTTTTTAACTTGGGGTATGATTATGACCACGGCATTGCAATTCTCTGTCTATGATATGTGGCACTATTATAATAATCTTAATTCCACACATACTCTGAACATGATTGTTTACTTTTGTCCTTTTGGTCTCCAATTTGAATTGTTGCAGCAGACGCAAATGCACTGGCCTTCATGATTCCAGGACCTGGAATCATACCAGTCGATGGGTGGTGGTTTATCGCTCGTTCAGCTGACGGCGGTCATTTGATGCTCATTCACACGTACCAAATTGACCAAACCATTACATCAAACCAGATGCAATACAATGGGTGGGTTCGTGACATTGATGTCTATGGCTGCTTCATGTTCGAGAAAGATCCTAGCTCCGTTGGGCCAGGCGTATTCAACTGGAGGCGGGTTTATAGCATCGGCAACCACTCCTTGTTCCTCGGGCTCAATTATCCGATCATCCAACCAATCATCAATCATATCACCGGCGATGATTACCGTGCTATGCAACTTCCATTCGCCAGGGGGGACTGTGTTTACACATCATACCATGGGTTTCATGAATCACCATATCCAGAGATTCGTCAACACAGCTTGTTGCCAGATAATCTTCAGTGTGTGAAAGGCATCAAGCTTCCATGTGATGGATGGCTTTTGCAAACCCGACATGCGGCAATGTGGTTCATGCCAACAGCAAATATGCACAACTTGATTCGTGCTAATATCTAGACTGAACCATGTATTCTGCTGTTGTAGCACGACCATCTTTTGTTGGATATTATGTATTGTTGTTAGTTTGAAGCACTCCTGGTTTGAAGGATAGATACCTTCCTGGGATCAAGTGCATCCTAACTCACCTGTGTAGGATGTACTGATAATGATGATGGAGATGTTGTGCAGAAGCCACACACACATTAAATTGATACTTGTTAGTTAAACCTATGTATTCAAATTATTCATCATTTCCAGTTTTAGAAAAGAATTATTCATCATGTCCACACATTGAATTGATGTGACAACACGCTGCGCGTGAGGTGACACAAGAATCCCGGAGGCGTGTTCGGGTATTCTGTACTTTAGATTTCGAGTACCACTTATCTGTCGAAATCTTTCATCGTCCACTTAAAACAGTCGATTGATCATACATTGAGTACCATATAACTGGAATTACCGATGCAAGTCGAAGAAGGATTGGCCGGTGCTGCCGGCTGGCATCAAGTTTGATCCCACGGATCAGGAGCTGATCGAGCACCTTGAGGCCAAAGTGAGTGCTGACAGCGCGAGATCTCAACCTCTCATCGATTTGTTCATACCAACCATCGACAGCGAGCACGGCATATGCTACACCCAACCAGAGAAACTTCCAGGTAAGACACCGACCGGCCGTCTACTTGCACAAACATATTCCTTTGTTTATACCTCTATTTTTCTTTTTAGACGCAGACCTGGTGACGCAATTACAATTTGACAGTTAATAAAAAGTGAAACAAGTGACTGCAACATGCCAAAGATGTTATGAAGATGCCAACTATGTACACTAAAACCTGTATTCGACAATATTGCAGGTATCACACTGAGTGGCCTAAGGAAGCATTAGCGCAATTCCAGGGCATTCAAAAGGGGCACGTGGACGCGTCGCAAGATACAGTTGGAGTGCGGCATGCACGCGATGTGGCACAAGACCGGCAATACCTTGCCGGTGATGGTCAACGGCTGTCAGACGGGCAGCAAAAAGGTTCTGGTGCTGCACACCAACAAGAACTTCGACCATCAGAGGACCAACTGGGTGATGCACCAGTACCACCTCGGGGACCTGGAGCAAGAGAAGGAGCGGGAGCTGGTCCTCTGCAAGATTTTGTACCAGGCGAACACTAGGGCCATGAGTAAAAAGATTATAAGTTAGTTTGGTATTGGTAGTTGTACTACCTTGTCGTCCACAAGTTGGCATTGTTGTTAACGATCTTTTGGTATGAACTTGCATTTGCTTCCAACCATCATGCCGACGGTCGACGTTGATATAAAGCTGAATCATTTGTTTCAAAACAAATTTTCAGGCACCTGAGTTTTATTTGATGGGTAGCATAAGCACTTGCCATTCGAATTCCCAGTTCTCCAATTTTTTTTGAAACAAGTGCATGCACTTATTATCACGATGAAAAAACAATATCCCTGCTGCATCCCAGTTATCAGTCTGTACTTGGAGAACTCTCTCGTTTATCGAGCACGTATATTGTTTTTTAGGTCAAGCAAGTTTCAACTGGGCTGTAGACTGCCCAGGCTTGGTTTTGTCTTTAATAGGCCCAACCCATGACGATAACGGGGCACAAAGATCCAGCAGGTATCTACTGGCCTCTAGCCCGCCAGCGTTAGTTATATTTTGTCTTACAACATCCACATGCACTTTTTTTTTACTGAATCAAACACACAACCCAGTTCTATTTTCCTCTTGAAATGCATGTCCTACATACGTTTTCTAATCTCTACCTATAGCTTTACTAGTTAATATACACGTATCATTATATTGAAAACACATAAAATTCCCTTTTCATATTTAGATCCTTATTTTTGTTGTTTTTTCCCACCCAGCGTTGATTTTTTTTACCACTGGTTTTCGCTTAAACCAACTCAATTGTCCCACGTCTTATTTGCTTACAAAAACAAAATGATTTTTTTGGCAAATCAATAAGTTCTTAAAAAAATGTTTTTCATTTCGGGATTACAACAGTTCGGACTCCACCGAAATATGCAAAATAAGGTTAAACTTTTTGACCTTGGTCCTGGGCAGAAAATGGGCTATAATAAATTACTTAAGAATTAGCAAATGGGTTACAAATTATAAAAAAATAGCAAATGGGCTTTATGTTGTCTGCCACATATTTGGAGGCTGACTTGTGGGCCTACTAAGTTCATGCGTACACAAGGTTTATCAAAACAGAAACTTAGTCAACAATCGACTCTACCAGCATCAGACCGTTAGATGTCAATCTAACGGCAATCGTGCTTCTTCAGTCTTTGATCTTACTGCCCCAGCCGCCCAAACCAGCGCCGTCGGAACCGCCTGCTCCCGCCTCCCGTGGCTGGCTATGCTGCCGGGCAGGCCTCACGGCACCATCATACTCGCATCCCTGGCCTGTCTATCCCTCTACTCACCCACACCTCCTATTATTTTCCGGCGACGGCAGCCGAACCAGTCAACCCTCATACTCTCCACCACGTGGACGGCCACTGCCATGTCTTCCCCGCCTCCGTGTCGTTCCCTTCGTAGGCCTCGCCGTCGTCCACCGCCTTGGTGCTCTCGGCACGGCGTGGTCAACTTGGTCAATGAACGACATCCATCGGAAGTGGACTGTATGAGGAGAGGCTGACAGCTGGGTCCACGGCCACACACAAGGAAATGCCTCCTTATTATGCGCAAAATAATGATTCCTCCTCCTGACATCTGGGACCCACCCGAAGGGCTTCTGTATTTCGCGAAAAAAGTTCCCTCCACTGAACGGTCGGACCCACCAACTATATCTTTGCATGCAAGGAAGTGCCTTCTTATTGCGCACAAAAAAATGAATACCCCCCTGCCAGCTGGGACCCACCATAGTGGGAGGCTGACTTGTGGTCCTACAAAGTTGACGTGGACGGAAGAGTACTGTACATGGAGAGGCTGACAGCTGGGTCCACGGCGGCCGCAAGGAAGTGCCTCCTTATTACGCGCAAAATAATTATTCCTCCACCTGACAGCAGGGACCCGCCAGACGGGCCACCTTATTTCGCGAAAAAAACGTTTCCCCCCTGACTGCTGGTACCCGCCGGACGGGCCCGTATTTCGCGAAAAAACATCCCCCCCGCTGTCAGCTCGGACCCACCGGAAGTGCCTCTTTATTACGCACAAAAAAATGAATACTCCCCCTGCTAGCTGGGACTCACCTTGGTGGGAAGCTGACTTGTGGGCCTACTAAGTTGACGGGGACGGAGGGCTTTGTCAACTTAGTCAATATAAACGATTCTAGCTCTAGTGACCGTACGATGTCCATCCAACGGCCGTAGTTCTTCTTCAACCTCTGGTCTTCTTGCTCCAGCCACCCAAAGCAGCGCCGGTCGTGCCGCATGCTCCTGCCTCCCGTGGCTGACTGTGCTACCGCGGAGGCCTCACCGCCCCCATACTACTCCCACCGCTGGCCAGGCCATCCCTCCACTCACCCACTCCCCCTGTTATTCTGCGGCGACGACAGTCTCACACCGCAGCCAAACCAGTGAACCCTCGTACTCCTCTCCGCGTGGGCATCCACTGCCGCGTCTTCTCGGCTCCGCGTGGTCCCCTTCCTAGGCCTCGCAGTCGTCCACCGCCGTTTGTGCTCTCGGCGTGGCGTGGTCAATGTGGTCAACGACCGACTTCCATCGGAAGAGTCTGTACGTGGATAGGCTGACAGCTGGGTCCACGGCAGCCGCAAGGAAGTGCCTACTTATTACACGCAAAATAATGATTCCTCCACCTGACAGCAGGGACCCACCGGACGGGCCACCGTATTTCACGAAAAAAATCATTTCCCCCCTAACTGCTGGGACCCACCGGACGGGCCACCGTATTTCGCGAAAAAAAATGTTCCACCCATTGTCAGCTCGGACCCAAAGGATGTGCCTCCTTATTACGCACAAAAAATGAATACTCCCCCTGCTAGCTGGGACCCACCTTGGTGGGAGGCTGACTTGTGGCCCTACTAAGTTGACGGGGACGGAGGGATGTCGGTGTCAAAACCGGCAGATCTCGGGTAGGGGGGTCCCGAAATTTGCGTCTAAGGCTAATGGTAACAGATGACGTGGTCGTCAAAACCAAGCATGTCGAAACTATAGTAGACGACTTGAGGCTCACATTCGATAACCTCCGAATATATGACATCAATCTTAACCCGGAAAAATGCGTTTTCGGCGTACCAGTCGGAAAGCTCTTGGGCTTCATTGTATCCGGTAGAGGAATTGAAGCAAACCCTGCCAAGATCCGAGCTCTGTCACAATTGGATATTCCAAAGGACCTCAAACAAATACAAAAATTGACTGGATGCATGGCGGCTCTAAGCCTCTTTATCTCCCTCTTGGGAGAAAAGGCATTACCCCTTTATCGCCTCCTCCGGCGCACCGAACACTTTGAGTGGACGGATGCCGCCACGGCCGGACTCGAAGAAATAAAAGCCATATTGGCAACAAACCCGGTCCTGGCCGCGCCTAACATCGGCGAACCAATGCTATTATACATTGCAGCAACTTATCAAGTTGTAAGCGCAGTGCTCGTTGTCGAACGAGAAACGGATGAACACAAATTCCCCCTTCAAAAACCAGTTTACTACGTGTCCACTGTCCTCACTCCATGCAAGTCACGGTACCCGCATTATCAAAAGATAGCCTACGCGGTGCTTATGGCATCTTGGAAGCTGCGACACTAATTTCAAGAGTGTTCGACAACAGTAGCCTCCGAAGTACCTCTTAACGATAATATAAACAACTGTGACGCGACGGGCCGGATTGCCAAATGGGCTATTGAGCTCCTCCCATTCGACATAACCTATAAGCCACGGTGAGCTATTAAGTCGCAAGTTTCGGCCGACTTCATCGCCGAATGGACTGAAGCCGAACTCCCTAAAGAGTACGACACATATTCCAGCTGGATCGTGCACTTCGACGGCTCCAAAATGTTAGCTGGTCTGGGGGCTGGCGTCGTTCGGACGTCCCCAGATAATGTATACGGACTCCAACAACGCAGCCTAATACGAGGCCCTTCTACATGGTCTCCGGATGGCAGTCTCCATGGGCATCCAACGCCTAGAGGTGCGCGGGGATTCGAACCTCGCGATATCCCAAATAAATGGAGACTTTGATGCCAAGGATCCGAAAATGGCAGCTTATCGCAACGCCGTCCTACAAATGTCAGCTCGGTTCGAGGGGCTAGAATTTCACCATATAGCCTGGGAAAACAATCAGGCAGCAGACGTCTTGGCACGCATTGCCGCAAATCACGATGCAGTCCCCCCCAACATTTTCTTGGAGAAGCTATTCAAGCCATCCGTATTATGGGAAGGGGAATCCGGAAATAAGAGCCCGGACCCAACCGCACTGCCCGATACCGAACATTCTGACACAATGGGAGCCTCTGCCAATGAAGTAACATCCTCAGCCCACGTAATAATGGCAGTCATTGCCCCGTGGTCAGAACTACTCCTAGCCTACCTAACCAGGCAGGAACTTCCCGAGGACCAAAACGAGGCACGCTACATAGTGCGGCGATCTAAAGCCTATAAAGTCCATGAGGGAGAGCTTTATAAGAAAAGCACCACCGGAGTCCTTCAAAGGTGTATCTCCGAAGAGGAAGGGCGGAATCATTTGGCTGAAATTCATGCCGGACTCGGCGAGCACCACGCCGCAGCCCGGGCCCTTGTAAGCAAGGCCTTCCGTACAGGATTTTATTGGCCGATGGCCCGGGCAGATGCTCAAGACATAGTCCAATGATGCGTCGGTTGCCAGCTCTTTGCTAACCAAAGCCATATGCCACCCACCGCCCTCCAAACTATACCCATCACCTAGCCCTTCGTGGTCTGGGGGCTTGACATGGTTGGACCCCTTAAAGGAGGAACCCACAAGCAAAAATACCTACTGGTCATGGTGGATAAATTCACCAAATGGATAGAGGCCAAGCCCGTTAAGACGGCCGAATCCGGACCGGTGATAGACTTCATATCAGGGGTCGTACACCGTTACGGCATCCCCCACAGCATCATCACTGATAACGGCACTTACTTTACGGCCGACGAGGTCAAACTCTGGTGCAAAAACATGGGCATCAAGCTCGACTACGCTTCAGTCTATCACCCACAAACTAATGGTCAAGTCGAGCGAGCAAATGGTCTAATCATGAGCGGCATCAAAACCAGATTAGTGCGGTCCCTCAAGGAATCTAACACGCACTGGATAGAGGAGCTCGACTCCGTACTCTGGGGGCTGCAGACCACGCCGAATCGCACCACCGGATTCACACCATTCTTTATGGTATACGGCGTAGAGGCAGTTCTGCCCTGCGATATAATTCATGACTCACCTCGCGTGCGCATGTACGAAGAAAGAGAAGCCCCGAACTCAATCGACAGGACAGTTTGGACGCCTTGGAGGAGGAGCGTGATGTGGCAAAAGCCCGTTCCGCATTCTATCAACAGCAGGCTCGAAGATATCAAAGCATAGAAGTACGGGCCAAAACTTACAATGTTGGCGAGTTAGTTCTACGCCTGCCGAACAAGAAAAAGGACAAACTCAAGCCCAAATGGGAAGGTCCCTTTATTATTGACCAAGTCCTGACTGTTGGAGCGTACCGTCTGCGAGATGCATCGGATAACCGACTCGAGCCGAACCCATGGAACGCAGCCCGTCTCCGAAGATTCTACGCCTAGCGCCGGACTCTGTGTTCGTCTCCTTCCTCTGTCTATTTTTTACACATTAGTTGTCTTATATTTCTCTCCCCCCTCCCTTTCTCTTACAGCCTTTAAGGGCTCGTTCACGCCTTGTTCACACATAATTGATGCGCTATCCGCGCTCATTATACCTGAAGGCTTCTTTTACAGAAGCTTGTTTGTACGGGCCTCATGCCCAACACATGTGTCACACTTCCGCATATACCTTTTATTCACCATTATATGCATCGATATGACTTAAGTTTTGGCTAAGCTGGGTTGCCTGGCTCCTGTGCTTACCCCTACGTTCCCGATTATTCGGCTAGGCGGTAAAGGGAGCACCTCTGCGATTGTTACTGCCGGGTCAGCCGGATGTGTACCTCAGACTAGGTGAAGCCGAAAGCTAGCGTTCTTAAGGGATTATTCGGTCGATGAACTAAAGATGATTTCTCACTCGATTATTTATCCGCCCCCAGATGCTTTTCTGCTTTTTTTGCAGTCCGGACATGCACTTTAGGGCATGCCTCCCAGGGAAAGGAACCCCTAATGGAACTATTCTCCCTGGAAGATGTTTCTTACTAACCATGTAATATAACATAACTAGTTGGGCACTTGTCTGTTCAAGCTCTAATGACCCCTACGCCTGGTCTCCACGCATGCCCGGTTCTTAGATAACCGAGAGGGTATTCGGACACACTCCGGACTATCGGGTCCCGAGGTTGAAGCGAAAAGGTCCGCCATGACAAACGATCTACAATCCGGCTAGTAGGCATTTTACATGTCATCTTAAATTACATAGTCAATTTGACTGGGTATATTCCTCTTCAATACCATCCAACAGGCTGTCTAGTTTACAGTCCTGTTGGGAATATTTGGCGGCCAACTCTACCTGGTCGTACACTAAGCTCACAGGAATCTCCTTCCCATCGGTCCCCACAGGTCCTACCTCGGCCATGTGGTTTGGGTCAGCCTTCATGTACCGCGTCTTCACCATGGCCCAGGCCTCCCTGGCGCATTGACACATGCCGATATCTTCCATAATTGGAAGTGCCGACGCGCTCCCTTCAGCTTCTCTGCAAGCTCTCCAAGGCCTTCGGGCATGGAGATGGATGGCCACAAGGCCTGGGCAACGCCTTGCATTACCTGTCGAACTTGTTCGTGCAGTTATGAGAGCTCGGGAAGAAGGTCACCCATAGAACCGGGCATTTCCTCTGCAGGCCGACCTGTCAGCATACCTACAGACATAACTCTGTCAATCGACTTCCTCGCCGAACTCTTTTTCAAATTTCGTTCAAGCACTTACTAAAAATGTCGCGTCGAAGCCGCTGATTCTCCTTCACGGAGTCCGACAGCTGGGCACGAACATCCTTTAGTTCCTCACCCAGCTAGGTGTTGGCATCTTGGAAATTATTCTTCTCCCGCCTCACCTTCGTAAGCACGGTCTCGCCAGCCTTTAACTGGCGCAAGAGTTGTTGCTTGTCCGGATCTACTCCGGCGCCATCTGCAATGTTATTGTTAGATTTGCACACACGCCGCACTTCACAACATACTTATCTTTCGAAGCATATATTACCAGAGGGGGTCTCCTTGGCCTCCCCTGCCGCGGCTAGTGCGGCCTCAAGTTGGGCTTTGCACTTTTCCAGCTCCTGGGACAGTTGGGTATCTTTTCTGTAAGATCCTGCGTAACAAATGATCCTTAAATCAGTTATTCTAACTGTTTCAAGTCTCGGGGGCTACTGACATATATAACCATCAAATTTTCTCACCCGTATGTCTTTTACATATTGCTCCGTGGCTCTGGCTAGACCATTTTGAGTGGCACGAAGGTACGCATCTCCCATATTGAAGGCATCCAATGCCTCTTGGGAGAAACAAGCGTCACGAAGAACTGTCCGGCGACGCCTGTGGTTCATGGCACTCTCCACCTCGGAATTGGTGGCAGACAACCCGTCCGCATCCTCAGTCGGAGGAGCGTCCGGTGCACGCCTCGTGTTCGCCTCCGCTTCCGGACCCGACCTTGGAGCCTGGCTAGTGGAGGCGCGATTGGCAACCTCTCCTGATATAGTCCGGCGAGCGCTCTTTTTCCTGAAGAGAGCACGGGCGTTAGTATGCCTTGAGGGAATAAAAACTTGGGCGTAAGATGGCACGCCATACCGTTGCACCGGCGTCTCAATCCGGGCCGCACTTCTTTTCAGCCTGCTGGGCCTTGCTGCCCCTTGTTGGCTAGCCACCGCAGGCTCGGCCCTCCGCCTCAAGGACTTCCCCTGCAAAAACATCATTGGTATACGGTGATCAAAAATAAGCACGGATGGATCATCTTAAAAGTACTGGGACTTCGGTCTCGGCTACTTGTGAGGCTGGAAGTAGTACGGGATAATCGGCCGTAATGGCCACTAAGGCGTTGTCCTTGCTCAATTGATGAAACACCCCATCGATCAGCTCCACAGATAAGTCCGGGTCCTCTTGGGAGACCGGGTCGAAGGAGCGTTCCGGGTCCTCGGGCTGTGGAGGAGGGCTGTTTATCTCCTTTACAGCCTGGCGTAGCTCCTGCGTTGAAATTGCTAGACTGAATACTCAACTATGGGAATATGAAACGGATGGGCGAGTGAAAGTGTTCGCTTACCCAGCTTGGAGGATTGTACATAGAAAATCTGCCCCGTGGGTCGACGCGGAGAAATTCCTCCTCTTCACCGTTGTACAAAGCAGACAAGATCTTTATTAGAGCGGCAACCGATTCCGGCTCCTTACGGCCGCACCGGGTGGCGTCGTCCTCCCCGTTGAAGTCCCACATGGGGTGGCCTCTATACTGAAGCGGCTGCACCCCCCGCATAATGCATGTGGCCATGACCTCGATCATGGTCAGTCCGGAATGAGCTAACAACCTTATCCGACTCATCAGGTAAAGGACGTCCTTGTCATTTTCCTTCTGAGGGCTCCGTGGATGCCAGCTTAGGCGCTTCTTCAAAGGAGCATTATCGAACTCAGGGAGGCCGATCCGAACAGGGTCCAGCAGGGGGACATCTTCTATATAAAACCATTCTGAAGGCCAGTCTTCAGACGCCTTCTTTGGGGTTCCAGATATATATCCGGTCCCGGCGATGCACCATAGTTCGGCTCCGCCCACTTGATATATCAACCCCTCCTGAGAACGGGGCACAAGGCAGAACAGCTTCTTCCACAGTGCAAAATGAGCCTCGATGCCCAAAAACAGCTCGCAAAGGGCTACAAAGCGCGCAATATGCAATATGGAGGCAGGCATAAGGTTGTGTAACTGGAGTCCGTAGAACTCCAGGAGCCGCCGGAGAAACGGATGGATTGGAAATCTGAGCCCTCTTATGAAATAAGGGACAAGGCATACCCGCTCTCCTTTGGAGGGATTGGAGACGCTCTCCGCTTGCTCTCCACCATTATAAGTGGCAAGCCCGGCTCGAACCGGGACCATGTAGGCTGGGGGAGAAACCCCTTAGCTTGGAGTGCCACTAGCTCGCTGTGCGGGACGAGGCATCTCTCCCAATCTCCAGGCTGATGGCTGGAAGGGCGAGAGGAGGAGCTTCATCGACTGGCCATGATGGAATGGATCTCTATTGGATGCGCTCTGATGAATGCTTGCGAAGGGAAGATGGTGTGATTCGGATCTAAATCCTCGTTTCTTTTATAAGGCAGCTCATTTGCGCAGCTAGGGGGGTAAATGAAAAAACACCCTGGCTTTTCGCATTCGTTTGACACGTGGAAGATGGCCATTATTGGGCGTGGAAGCCAAGGAGCGCAACATTCACCAGAAGCCGGACACTATCCAACAGGTATATGGAATTTGGAGAAGAACCCGCCTTGCAATGCCGAAGACAAATCTGCGTGCCGAACTCATTGCCATTGAAGCCTGGTTCAGGGGCTACTGAGGGCGTCCCGGATTAGGGGGTGTCTGGATAGCCGGACTATAACCTTTGGCCGGACTCCTGGACTATGAAGATACAAGATTGAAGACTTCATCCCGTGTCCGGATGGGACTTTCCTTGGCGTGGAAGGCAAGCTTGGCGATACAGATATGT
The DNA here is from genome assembly GCF_002162155.2 of Triticum dicoccoides. Lineage (NCBI taxonomy): Eukaryota > Viridiplantae > Streptophyta > Magnoliopsida > Poales > Poaceae > Triticum > Triticum dicoccoides. Next base: position 315,461,866 of record NC_041389.1, on the reverse strand, counting down.
AGATCTCCTCCCATTGTAACCGACTCTGTGTAACCCTAGCCCTCTCTGTTGTCTATATAAACCGGAGGGTTTTTAGTCCGTAGGACGAACAACAATCACACCATAGGCTAGCTTCTAGGGTTTAGCCTCTCTGATCTCGTGGTAGATCTACTCTTGTACTACCCATATCATCAATATTAATCAAGCAGGAGTAGGGTTTTACCTCCATCGAGAGGGCCCGAACCTGGGTAAAAACATCGTGTCCCTTGTCTCCTGTTACCATCCGCCTAGACGCATAGTTTGGGACCCCCTACCCGAGATCCGCCGGTTTTTACACCGACAGTCTACAAGAAGAAGGTTGTGTAGTAGACATCACTCTCCGCCGTCGGTGACCCATCACACTCTCCACTTTGGAGTTTGTGACGGATACATTATCCGAATCCTCCGGGAGATGACAGTTCGGCATTGCTCCCGCATCCCCTCCAGTCCTTGTGGTAGGGTATGGAGCTCGATCAGTCTATGCATGGCCGGCCAGATCTCCGGATGCAGTCCGGCGTACACTCCTCCTGCAATATAGCTTAGCAGGGAGGGCCACTGTCCGATCTATCCGCTGAGTACGTGCAAAAAGATTATACCTCTTCGACGCAGAAGAGGGCCCGACTGTATCATTGTTCGCCTTTCTTTTCAGAGATGCGCCTTGTGCAAGCGTCGTCTTCTTAGAGGACGACTTTGCTGTGGCACGCTGGTGCGAGCATCACCCCTTGGGAGCACGATGTAGTGCAGTGGGTGAGTCGCGGTGGGAAAACTCTTTTTGAGGAGATGTCTCCTGGGTACTTACATGGGAGGAAGGAAGAAGGCCTAGGAAGTTGGCTAAAATGGCAACTTCTATGCCATCATAGCTCGTCTGATAAAAGACTCCATCCTAAAAATCCACAAATATGTCCAGATCCTCTTCGTATCCAGGATCAAGGTCTCGATTATGGTACTCCGGCTGCGGAGCGGGGCTGTAGATCACTGCGACGACCTTTCTCCATTCCCGTTAAAGGTAGTCGAATTAAGTTTGACTAAAAAAGCATAGTTAAGGGGAAAAGATTAATTAAAATCGAGGACTCGCCCATTCAATGGGGGTATACATGGAGAAACCTTCTTGACACTTCAGGCGAGCGAAATCTTATTTTTCCCCTTTGAAAAGGTCCGCCAACGTGGCGGCCAGCGTAACGAAATAAGTCGGACCCTTGCGCCCACAATGAGAGGCGTCGTCCTCCCCATTGTAATGCCACATGGGAAGCCCCTAGATTGAAGCGGTTGAACGCATTGCATTATTGAAATCGCCATTACCTCGACTATAGTTAGTCCGGAGTGGGTAAGTATTCTGATCTTGTTCACTAGCCTCTTAACCTCCGCACTGTCTTCTTCTTCATAGCTTCAAGGACGCCAGCTGGCGCGCTTCTTTAAAGGAGTGGAGGAAAATTCGGGAAGTCCTTGCCGGATTGGGTCCGGAAGGACAATGTCTTCAATGTACCGAGGGCCACTCTTCGGATGCCTTCTTCGGAGTACCAGACAGGTATCCTGTTCTGCCTATACGCCATACTTCGGCACCGCCCACCTCAAAAATGGATCCCTTCTAGGAGCGAGGGACGAGGCAGAAATATTTCCTCCATAAATCGAAATGGGCCTCGTAGCCTAGAAACAACTCGCAAAGAGCAACATAACCTGCGATCTGTAGAATGGACCCCGGCATGAGGTTGTGCAGTTGGAGACCGTAATACTCTAGAAGAACTCTGAGGAAAGGGTGGATTGGAAATCCCACACCCCTCAGTAGGAAGGAAATGAAGCACACCCGCTCCCCTTTGTTGGGATTGGGGAATTTCTCCGCCAGGGCCTCACCATTGAAGGTAGTTAGTCCCGTCCAAACGGGGACTAGATCTGATGGAGGGAGGTATCCCTGCACCTGAAGCTTGGTCAATTGGGCATGGGGCACCGAGCAGCTCTCCTAGTCTCCTTCTTGAGGGCCTTGGGGACACGAGGAAGAACAAGGAGCGTTAGCCATCTTTGGTTGGTTTCCTATGGCAGGCCCTAAGGATTTTCATCTGGTGGAGAATGGAATCTGAGATTCAATCTCTTTAAATAAGCACCTTCCCTGCATGGTCAAGGGGTTATTTGTAAAAATACTTAGACCCTTAGTATTCGTCTGACACGTGGAAGCCGAGGCGACGGCGACGCAGAAGCTGGCGAGTACAATATTTAATGCAAAAGCCAAACTATATGAAGCACATGGGGACTTACCTTGCAAAGCCGAAGACATGAAGCCGGATACAACATCTTCATTGAAGGCAAGTTTGGGGCTACTGAGGGAGTCCTGGATTATGGGGTCCTCGGAGAGCCGGCCTATGTGACATGTGCCGGACTGATGGGCCGTGAAGATGCAGAACCGAAGGCCTTCTCCTGCGTCCGGATGGGACTCTCCTTTGCATGGACGGCAAGCTTGGCGTCCGGATGCGTAGTTTCCTTACTATGTAAACTGACTTTATACACCCCTAGTCCCCTCTGGTGCCTATATAAACTGGAAGGTTTAGTCCATAGAGGCGATCACAATCATACAGGCTAGACATCTAGGGTTTAGCCATTACAATCTTGAGGTAGATCAACTCTTGTAACCCCTATACTCATCAAAGTCAATCAAGCAGGAAGTAGGGTATTACCTCCATTAAGAGGGCCCAAACCTGGGTAAACATCGTGTCCCCTGCCTCCTTGTTATCTTCGATCCTTAGACGCACAGTTCGGTACCCCCTACGCAAGATCTGCCGATTTTGACACCGACAATGTTCTTCAGAAAGACAATGATTCATTACTCGCTCAACAGATCAACAACGCTCAGGAAGAATTTATTACTCCATGCTTAAAATTCTTGAACATGACAATGCAAATTCTTCAGCTGGATGTTCAAGTGCTTCAACTGCTGCTATATCTTCACTTGTCTCTATGGTTTCAATCCCCTTATATGAGATGTCCACAAGTGTTACTAACAAAAATGCGGGTCTGAAGGAATTGTACATCACAGGCATGTACAAAAGCCTCAAGGGGCACCAAACTCTTTGTGATGTGCTCAAGAAGCAGATTTTGAATAGAAACCCTAGGAAAGAGGGTATTGCTTTTGAGAGAAAGCTTAAAACTGATGGAGCTTATTGGAAACCCCAGCAGTATCTAAAAACCACATGGGTTGCTGCAAAAGGACCTCTAGTTGATTCATCCACTCTACATGGCTACAATTGTGATACTCCACATTCTTATGATGAGTCATTTGACTCCAACTATAAACTATCCAAAAATCAGAATGGTTAAGTATTTTCTAGGTTTGTTGGTACTAACTGCAGAAATGGTCCCCAATGAAGAAAATCTAGGTGCCCAAAAGTCTTCTTCAAAATCTTCAGGTGAATGTCATCATGACACCACCGAATAAGAAGAAAACCCCTAGGGAAAACTTCACCTGGACCAAAGTCGTCAAATGGACGCAAGCCAACTCATGCTCATACTAACATTTCTTTGCAGGGAAACAAACAACCTTCTAATGAATATGTGCATTATTCTTCAAATCACTATGTGCACAAATCTCCTAAGAATTTCTCTGCATCTCTTATGAGTACTATACTCCTCCTATGAAGAGAAATGCATATTCTTCAATGCCTAAGTTTTGTACCAATGCTTTGCGTTACATTGCTTCTTAGCCACTAATACGTCCATATTGCATCATGCTTTTATATCAATATTTATTGCATTATGGGCTATTATTACACATTATATCACAATAGCTATGCCTTTTATCTCTTATTTTATAAGGTATACATGAAGAGGGAGAATCCGACAGCTGGAATTCTGGACTGGAAAAGGAGCAAATATTAGAGACCTATTCTGGACAACTCCAAAAGTCCTGAAACTTCACGGAGATCAATTTTGGAATATATATATATATATATATATATATATATATATATATATAAAATATTGGGCGAAGAAAGCACCAGAGGAGGGCCACCAGTCAGCCACGAGGGTTGAGGGCACGCCCTACCCGCCTGGGAGCGCCACCTACCTTGTGGGCCCCCTGGCAGGCCCCCGACGGCCATCTTCTGCTATATGGTGTCTTTTTCCCTGAAAAAAATAAGAAGATATCGGAATGAAGCACCGCCATCTCAAGGCGGAACCTGGGCAGGACCAATCTAGGGCTCTGGCGGAGTTATTCTGCCGGGGAAACATCCCTCTAGGAGGGGGAAATCACCATCATTGTCATCACCATCTATCCTGTCATCGAGAGTGGGTCAATCTCCATCAACATTTTCACCAGCACCATCTCCTCTCAAACCCTGTTTCATCTCTTGTCTCTGATATTTGTCTCAAAAGCTCAGATTGGTACCCGTGGGTTGCTAGTAGTGTTGATTACTCCTTGTACTTGATGCTAGTTGGTTTATTTGGTGGAAGATCATATGTTCAGATCCTTACGCTTATTAATACGCCTCTGATTATGAACATGAATATGCTTTATGAGTAGTCACGTTTGTTCTTGAGGACATGGGAGAAGTCTTGTTATAAGTAATCTTGTGAATTTGGTATTCGTTCGATATTTTGATGAGATGTATGTTGTCTCTCCTCTAGTGGTGTTATGTGAACGTCGACTACATGACACTTCACCATGATTTGGGCATAGGGGAAGGCATTTGGAAGTATAAGTAGATGATGGGTTGCTGGAGTGATAGAAGCTTAAACCCTAGATTATGCGTTGCTTCGTAAGGGGCTGATTTGGATCCATATGTTTCATGCTATGGTTAGGTTTACCTTAACTCTTATTTCATAGTTGCGGATGCTTGCGAGAGGGGTTAATCATAAGTGGGAGGCTTGTCCCAGGAAGGACATCACCCAAGCACTGGTCCACCCACATATCAAATTATCTAAGTAACGAACGTAAATCATGTGAGCATGATGAAAACTAGCTTGACAGTAATTCCCATGTGTCCTCAGGAGCGCCTTGCTTTACATAAGAGTTCGTCCAGGCTTGTCATTTGCTACAAAAGGATTGGGCCACCTTGTTTCACCTTGTTTACTTTTGTTACTTGTTACCTGAGGGAGTCCTGGATTAGGGGGTCTCCGGATAGCCGGACTACCATCATCAGCCGGACTATCATCATCGACCGGACTCCAAGACTATGAAGATACAAGATTGAAGACTTCGTCCCGTGTCCGGATGGGACTTTCCTTGGCGTGGAAGGCAAGCTTGGCGATACGGATACGTAGATCCCCTACCATTGTAACCGACTCTACGTAACCCTAGCCCTCTCCGGTGTCTATATAAACCGGATGGCTCTAGTCCGTAGGACACAACAACAACCATTACAATCATACCATAGGCTAGCTTCTAGGGTTTAGCCTCCTTGATCTCGTGGTAGATCCACTCTTGTAAACATCCACAATATCAATATCAATCAAGCAGGACGTAGGGTTTTACCTCCATCAAGAGGGCCCGAACCTGGGTAAAACATCGTGTCCCTTGTCTCCTGTTACCATCCGCCTAGATGCACAGTTCGGGACCCCCTACCCGAGATCCGCCGGTTTTGACACCGACATTGGTGCTTTCATTGAGAGTTCCTCTGTGTCGTCACCGATAGGCTTGATGGCCTCTTTAATCGACAACGACGCAGTCCTGGGTGAGACTTTTCTCCCCGAACAGATCTTCGTATTCAGCGGCTTCGCACTGCGGGCCAACTCACTTGGCCATCTGGAGCAGATCAAAAGCTACGCCCCTGGCCGTCAGGTCAGGTTTGGAAGCCTAAACTTCACGGCCGATATCCACGGGGACTTGATCTTCGATGGATCTGAACCACAGCCGAGCGTGCCGTGTTGTCACGATGGGCACGACCTAACTCTGCCACCGGACAGCACCTTGGAGGCCGCACACGAATCCGCTCCGACCCATAGTCCGGAGCCGATCGCTCAGATCGAGGACGGATGGCTGGACACCGCCTCGGGAGCTGCAACTTATACGGCGATGGAGCCGAACACTTCCCTTGTCCCACATAAATCTCATGACTCCGAGGTGCCGGACTCTCTGCCGGACTCCGAACCTCCTGCGCCCCTGCCAGTCGAATCCGATTGGGCGCCGATCATGGAATTCACCGCTGTGGACACCTTTCAGCACTCACCCTTCGGCGATATCTTAAATTCACTGAAGCATCTCTCACTATCCGGAGAGCCTTGGCCGAACTACGGCCAGGATGGTCGGGACGCGGACAATGAAGAAATTCAGAGCCCACCCACCACCCACTTCGTAGCCACCGTCGACGATCTAACCGACGTGCTAAACTACGACTCCGAAGACATCAACGATATGGACAACAATGCCAGAGACGATCAAGAACCAGCGCCTACAGGGCACTGGAAGGCCACCTCGTCACATGACATACATATGGTGGACACCCCAAAGGGAAGCGATACCGAGGAACAACGGGACGCGGCAGAGGATAATCCCGCCGATAAACAACCAAAACGGCGATGTAGATGCCGCCCTAAGTCCCGCCTCGATCAAAGAAGCATTCCTAACGACCCAGCGATAGAGCAGGGCAAACCAGCGGACGACGAACATACAACCAAGCAACCATCCGAACAGGACGAACTAGATAATCAACCCCTTCACGGAGCAATCAACAGTCCGGACACACCACCGGAGCATAAGAACCTTCACAAAAGACTCGTCGCCACTGCAAGAAGTTTGAAGAAGGAAAAACGGAAGCTCAAAACAGCGGAAGACATACTCAGAATGAAGTGGAGCAAAATACTCAAGACCGCAGACAAATATGGCAATGGCCATCAAACAAAGAGCTACCCGAAGCGCAAGCTGCTGCCAGAATTTGACGAGGAAGCCATAGAGCCCTCACAGTCAAAAAATAAAGAGGCCGCCTGGCCGGATAGACGGCCAGATGAAAGGCCAAAAGCGACAAGCGGCGCCGCACACAAGCCGACTTATGATCCTGGGAAAACGGACGGCCCAACTAGGTCCATCTACGGGCCAAAAAGGAGGGCCCCAGGAAGTAACACAACACGACAAGTGTTCGAAGACGGCGGCACGCCCAAATACAGGGGTGCCTCACACCCGCTATGTTTTACCGATGAGGTGCTGGATCATGAATTTCCAGCAGGGTTCAAACCCATAAACATAGAGGCATACGACGGCACAACAGACCCAGGAGTCTGGATAGAAGATTACATACTACACATACACATGGCTAGAGGAGATGATCTCCACGCCATAAAATACCTACCCCTCAAGCTCAAAGGGCCAGCTCGGCATTGGCTCAAAAGCCTCCCAGAAAACACTGTTGGAAGTTGGGAAGAGCTTGAGGACGCGTTTAGAGCAAATTTTCAAGGGACTTATGTCCGCCCTCCGGATGCAGACGATTTGAGTCATATAACCCAACAGCCCGGAGAGTCAGCGTGCAAATTCTGGAACAGGTTCCTTACCAAAAAGAACCAAATAGTCGACGTCCGGACGCGGAAGCCTTAGCAGCTTTTAAACACAACGTCCGAGACGAATGGCTCGCCAGACACCTCGGCCAAGAGAAGCCAAGAACAATGGCCGCGCTAACAAGCCTCATGACGCGCTTTTGCGCAGGAGAAGACAGCTGGCTAGCAAGATGCAGCACCAGCGACCCGAGTACATCCGAGATCAGAGATGGAAACGGAAAATCACGACGCCGGAATAAAGAAAAAAGCCCAAAGGGCACGGCGGTCAACGCCGGATTCAAAAGCTCGCAGCCAAATAATAAAACACTGCCTCTTAAGGACAATAGCGACGAGCTGTCAAATTTAAACAAAATTTTAGATCGGATATGTCAAATCCACAGTACCTCCGGAAGGCCTGCAAACCATACCAACCGAAATTGTTGGGTTTTTAAACACTCCGGCAGACTCAACGCCGGACACAAGGGGCTCAATGCGCCAAGAGAGGACGATGACGAACCCCACCAGCAGAGCACCGGAAGTCAAAAGACTTTCCCATAAGAAGTCAAAACAGTAAACTCACTTCATGTGATAGTACGGAAAACCAACACGGCACTCACTAAGACAAGTGTCGCACGGTCCACACCAGCGGAACACCGAGATTGGATGTCAAAACCAATCACTTTCGACCATCTGGATTAGTCCAGAAGTATCCGGAACGCAGGATAGACTGCCCTAATATTGGATACCATAATAGACGGATTGCAATTCACGCAGGTTTTGATGGACGGCGGCAGTGACTTAAACCTGCTATATCCGGACACAATCCGCAAGTTGGGATAGACCCTACTACAATTCGGCATAGCCAAACTTCCTTCAAAGGAGTGGCGCCAGGCCCTTACGCCAGGTGCACAATTTCATTATTACTAGAAGTTGTGTTCGCGTCACCTGACAACTTCCGACGAGAAAAGCTAACCTTTCATGTTGCCCCACTTAAAAGTAGCTATCAAGCATCACTGGGACGGGAAGCTTTCGTCCGCTTCAATGCAATACCACATTACGCGTCTCTTACGCTTAAAATGCCCGGTCCATGTGGCATCATTTCATTAAAAGGTCGCCTGAGACCCCGGACACGGCTGGACGAGTCCGGAATAAATAAGCTAGGGGCTACCAAGCCACACACCCCTTCACAAGGGTTTGTACATATAAGCCATGATGAGCTAGCATAGGCTCAGCTTTATTAATCTATATTTCAATTTTTTATGCACTTTCTCGCACGATTTCTTTTCAAACTAAGTTCCTCTCTTTTTACAGATGAACAGCGTGCATACCCGTCCAGGATATGGCACAACGGAGACACAGGCGCAGACGTGCAGTAGGGACCTGTTGCAAAGACTCTTTTCAGACTAAGACCCTACGTAAACCTTTCTTACTGTCTCTTGTTGCTATAATCCCCTGGTTTCTCATTATAACCAGAGTGGAGACTGGCGTTTTGGCATCGGCCGCGCCAGAAGAACTTGCCCGTACCTGGACACAAGGGGCTTATGGCATTGTTTTGCCCGCTATTGTAAAGACCGAACACCTTCGGGAGTGTTCGGCGTCTCGAGTTAGGCCTTATACGCATCAGCTCCGAATCATGTCTTTGGTCAAATGTTGGGTTTGCCCGGCTCCTGTGTTTTGCTGCCTTACGTTCCGTATCATCGGCTAACACGGCACCAGGAGAACTACTGTGATTGTGCCCCAGTTCGGCTGGGCGAGCACCTCAGTAGAGAAAGCCGAAAACTGGCTGTCATGATACAGCGAGAGACTGGTCAACCACTCGATCGACCATGGGAATGTTTAGAATTCCTCCGCTTTGACGAAGGGCCGTTTCTCGGTCAGGCACATACGCGCCCCAAATTCGGAGAGCGCGGTGCCCCCAGGGGCTATGTCGTAGCCCCACCCTCGAACTCCATGGCTAAGTGAAAGTGATAAAGCATTTATAGTCCGGTTGCCTCGTTTTCTACGCTACCACCTCCTTTACAGGACCGAGACGTCGGATTAAGTGTGAAAACACGCTATTTTTTGCGAACACCCCCGCACCTTGTGCGTGGGGGCTGAAGCCGACGACTGCCATCTTCCAGGTTATACACACGTATACATGAACGGCCGCATAGGAGATATTCTATTACTTGAATGCACAAGTATAAAAGGCGCTTACATCATAAATATTGTTTTACATCATAAAAACGTTCACTCGAACGTAACATTTTTTGAGCACTGCGACTCTATTACACGAGCACCACGCAGCACTTCGCCAAAATAGTGCTCGGCGGGTAACTGATTATCGTCCGAAGCCGGGGTCGCAATAGTGGTGGCATCCATCTCTGTCCAATGTGTCTTCACACGGGCGAGTGCCATCCGCGCACCCTCTATGCAGGTCGACCGCTTCATTGCCTTCATATGCGGCACCGCCCCAAGAAATTGCTGCAATAAGCCAAAGTAACTCTTCGGCTCGGGCCTATCCGGCCAGACATGGGTCACTATATCCGTCATACCAAGCCCGGACAACCTATTTAGCTCAGCCCACTCGGCCAAACGGTCGGTTAGTGGAAGTGAGCACTCCGGACTATGGAATTGAGACCAAAACAGCTCTTCCGTCTTGTGATCCTTCTGGCTTCGAAAATGCACAACGGCATCCGCCGCACTCGCTGCTAAGTCCATATAAGGGTCCTCTAGACCCCACAGTTGGCCCAGCTGAGCATACTTTGGATCCGTAAACCTTCGGCGTAGCAGAAAAGGCTTGCCAGCTACAATTTCTCCGGCCTGGCGCAACTCTTCCTTTATAGCCCGCATTGCAGAGTGGGCATCCTTGGCTTCGGCGGTCGCCTTCTCCAGGTCTTCTTGCCTCGCTAGGCGCTCCTTCCCAAGAGCCTCATTACGGTCGGTAGCATCTTTTAACTTCACGGCCATTTCGGCCATCTCTTCCCTGCTCCGGCAGTGTGCGGCCCTTTCGGCCGCTAACTCCTCGGCCGCCCTCGAGGCCGCCGCATTACTCCTTCTGGCCTGCTCCTTGGCTTGAGCAAGTTCGGTCCGAAGGCCTGCTTATAGACCTATGCCTTCTAGTTTATGCAATGCACCTACTACCTTTGAAAGATGTATGACTGCTATATTCTCTGACTTTCATGAAAAGATTGTTGAGGTTATCATGGATGATTTCTCTGTTTATGGAACCTCTTTTGATGATTCCTTAAGCAACCTTGATTGAGTTTTGCAGAGATGTGAAGAAACAAATCTTGTCTTGAATTGGGAGAAGTGCCACTTTATGGTTAATCAAGGTATTGTTTTGGGGCATAAAATTTCTGAAAGAGGTATTGAAGTTGATAAAGCTAAAGTAGATGCTATTGAAAAGATGTCGTGCCCTAAAGACATCAAAGGTATAAGAAGTTTCCTTGGTCATGCTGGTTTCTATAGGGGCTAAAGTAGATGCTATTGAAAAGATGTCGTGCCCTAAAGACATCAAAGGTATAAGAAGTTTCCTTGGTCATGTTGGTTTCTATAGGAGGTTTATTAAAGACTTCTCTAAAATTTCTAGGTCTCTCACTAATCTTTTGCAAAAAGATGTTCCTTTTGTTTTTGATGATGATTGTGTAGAAGCAATTGAAATACTTAAGAAAGCCTTTATTTTTTGCACCTGTTGTTCAGCCACCTGATTGGAATTTACCCTTTGAAATTATGTGTGATGCTAGCAATTATGCTATTGGTGTTGTTCTAGGACAAAGATTTGATAAGAAATTAAATGTTATTCATTATGCTAGTAAAACTCTAGGTAGTGCCCAAAGAAATTATGCTACCACTAAAAAAGAATTTTTAGTTGTTGTATTTGCTTGTGATAAATTCAGAGCTTATATTGTTGATTCCAAAGTAACTGTGCACACTGATCATGCTGCTATTAAATATCTTATAGAAAAGAAAGATGCTAAACCTAGACTTATTAGATGGGTTCTCTTGCTACAAGAATTTCATTTGCATATTTTTGATAGAAAGGGAGCCGAGAACCCCGTTGCAGACAACTTGTCTAGGTTAGAAAATGTTCTTGATGACCCACTGCCTATTGATGATTGCTTTCCTGATGAACATTTAGCTTTCATAAATGCTTCTCATAGTATTCCATGGTATGCTGATTTACTAATTACATTGTTGCTAAATTTATACCACCTAGTTTCACATACCAGCAAAAGAAAAAGGTTTTCTATGATTTAAGACATTACTTTTAGGATGACCCACAACTTTATAAACAAGGAGTAGATGGTGTTATTAGATGTTGTGTACTTGAGCATGAACATGAACAGATCCTACGCAAGTGTCACTCTGAGGCTTACGAAGGACACCACGCTGGAGATAGGACTGCACATAAGGTATTGCAATCCGGTTTTTATTGGACTACTCTTTTCAAAGATGCTCGTAAGTTTGTCTTGTCTTGTGATGAATGACAAACAATTGGTAATATTAGTAGACGTCAAGAAATGCCTATGAATTATTCACTTCTTATTGAACCATTTGATGTTTGGGGCTTCTATTATATGGGACCCTTTCCTTCCTCCAATGGGAATACAGATATTTTAGTTGCTATTGATTATGTTACTAAGTGGATAGAAGCTATTCCAACTAGTAGTGCGGATCATAACACTTCTATTAAGATGCTTAAGGAAGTTATTTTTCCGAGGTTTGGAGTCCCCAGATTTTTAATGACTGATGGTGGTTCACATTTTATTCATGGTGATTTTCATAAAATGCTTGCTAAGTATGATGTTAATCATAGAATTGCATCTCCATATCATCCTCAGTCTAGTGGTCAAGTAGAATTGAGTAATAGAGAGATTAAATTGATTTTGCAAAATACTGTTAATAGATCTAGAAAGAATTGGTCCAAGAAACTTGATGATGCATTATGGGCTATGGGTATGTCTCCGTATAAAATGGTTTATGAAAAAGCATGTCACTTACCTCTCGAACAAGAACATAAGGCATATTGGGCTATTGAACTCAATTATGATTTCAAACTTGCCAGTGAGAAGAGGTTATTTGACATTAGCTCGCTTGATGAATGGTGAGCCAAGGCTATGAGAATGCCAAGTTGTATAAATAAAAGGTTAAAAGATGGCATGACAAAAGGATACAAAAGCGTGGGTTTAATGTAGGTGATCATGTTTGGCTATACAACTCTCATTTAAGATTTGTTGCAGGAAAACTACTCTCTAAATGGGAAGGTCCTTACATTATCGAGGAGGTCTATTGTTCCAGTGCTATCAAAATCAACAATGCTGAAGGCACAAATCCGAAAGTGGTAAATGGTCAAAGATTCAAGCATTATATCTCAGGTAATCCCATAAACGTTGAAACCAATATAATTGACACCATAACACCGGAGGAGTACATAAGGGACACTTTCCAGAATGTTTTAGACTCCAAAATGGAATAGGTATGTGGTACGGTAAGTAAACCGACTCCAAAACTGTTCTATTAGCATTTTTTCTCTATTTAGGAATATTTAAAAAAATGAGAAAATTAAAAGTTGTCCAAAAGAGACACGAGGCAACCACGAGGGTGGAAGGCGAGCCCTACCCCCTGGGCACGCCCCCTACCTCGTGGCCACCTTGTGTGCCCTCCGGACTCCATTTTCTTGTACGATACTTCTTTTGGTTGGTAAAAATTCATTATATAATATCCCAAAGGTTTTTACCACCTTACCATGACAAAATCCCCTGTTTCGTTTTGAGCTCTTTTCTGCTAGAGTTTTCAAGGTCATGCATCATGTCGTCCCCCTCCTCCAACAATAGCCTACATCCCAGGCACACAACCTGTCGGGGAAACTAATCCACGAACACCTATGGGACCGGCGGACCGAGCCCCTTTCGGTTCGACGGGGGGCGGAGATCGCACGAAGAGCGGATCGAGGCGAAGCACACAAGCAGTTTACCCGGCTTCGAAGCTCTCCGGAGAGATAACACTCCTACTGCTGCATGTCTGAGTGTATTGAGTTCTTGCTCGGGAGCGCTGAGTGCTACAGTACACACTAGCTGCTAACGAGACCGAGCGTGAGTGTTTTTCTGCCTTCCAACCCCCCTACGTTGCGCATGGGCCTCCTTTTATATGCTAAAGGGGTCTCCGACAGGTGGCAACATAGACAAGGGTAAAAATGGAAAAGGAATTGCGGTTGGTACAACTACCTGTACAGTGTATCATACCTAACCCTGACGGCAGGGGACAAAGGCATTGAATGCCCGTCTGTGTCGCCCAAATAGTGCAAAAAGGGACCATCAGGGATGCCACCGCTCGCCATGATGGCAGTCTTGTCAGCGTCGCTTGCCACCGCGCACCGCTGGCTGCACAGCCTCTTGCCACGCGCGCCTGGAAAGGCCCCAGGGCGACACGTTGGTGGATGTGCTGGAGCGCGGGTACAGAGTGGTAGCTTGCCGCGGCAAGCACCTTGCCGCGGTCGTTGTCTTGTCGCGTCCGGAAGCTTGTCGCTCACCTGGCCTCGCCGGGACGCGTGGCCCATCGGGGCAAGTTCCTTGAGATGCCTTGGTTGGCCTTCCCGGCAAGCTCCTCTTGCCGGGGCCTTGTCTCCTTGGCTTGAATACTTTGTTCTTGAATGGCTCCAAAGGATCCACGGAGGACCTTGGCGGTCACCTGGCAAGCCTTGCCGCGGGGTGTTGCGACTGCCCGTGCACAAGTTCGGGATACTAGGGTACCCCTACTCTAGTACACCGACAGGAGCCCCCGGTCCTGGGCCACACATGGCACCGAGCGCTGTTGGGCCAGGCCCAAAATAGGCACGGGCACGCGCGGCCTGGGTTACGCCGTATCTTACTCCGTATCCACCGCGCCTTCCCTGAACGGCACGCGTCGAATGCGGCGTCGTGGGAGAGATCGTGGGTGGTTTCTTTATTCGGAAAGACGGAACGCCCGCCCCCTCCCACTTTATAAGCAGGGGAAACAGGGGCAGTTCGCCCATCTCGCCGGTTGCTACTCCAATCTCAGAAATCTCCGCCGCTTCCCCCTTCTTCCCAAAGCTGAAAGAGAGCAGCGCTCCGCCCCCCATCGCCACCAGCATCACCAGCGCCGTCGATCTCCCCCACCACCTCCGCCATGGCTCCGAAAGCCGACAAAGGGAAGGTCGTGAAGTCGGCCGAGGCACAGCGGCTCGCGGCGCTACGAAAGGAGCGGGCAATCTCCCCCCCCCCCAGCTCGCCGCGAAGGAGCTGAGGGAGTACTACTACCTCTTCTGGTCGACGGAGACGCGAGCGCATCTGCGTACGAAGGTACTCCCAGCTGCTGCTTCGGAACTGGCTCCGAATGGATACCCTTTCTTCGCGCTGTTCTTCTACTGCGGGCTCTGCCCGCCTTTCTCTGAATTTTTCTGCGATATTATGAACACCTACGGGTTCCGCCTCCTTGACTTCACCCCCAATGCCGTTCTGACCATGGCAGTTTTCGCACATCTCTGCGAAAACTTTGTCGGAGTCCATCCAAATGTAGCTCTTTTCCGCCACTTCTTTATGCCTCGAGTTGAGAGAGGGGAGCCTTTATCCGGCGGAATCGCCTGGATCTCGAGAGCTGGCAAGAAGGAAGCTTATCTGGAGGGAGAGCTCTGCAGCAACTGGGAGGAATGGAGAGCAGAATGGTGCTGGATTGTCGAGGAGAACCGGCAGCCATTTACCGCCCAGCGCCAAGCCCCAATAGCGCGCGGCAACGATTGGAGCAACGTGGCCCCGGAAGACGATAGGCTGAAGATTGCCGTCACCCGGATCCTACGCCTCAGGCTTTCTGGGCTCACCGTAGGCGCCGTTGGCACAGATTTTCTTCGCTGCCGCATCTCCCCCCTGCAGGAGAGGAGGAGACCCGCCTGGGAGTTCCAGAACGCGGCGGAAATCATGAGGCTGCGCCCGGGCCTCAACTTCAACTTCACTGTCCTGGAACTGGACGTGATGATCCTGGAACTGTTCAAGCACGATCCTCAGCATCCCGAAGCGTTCATGTTGCTGAGGGGTGTCGTTCTGCTGTGTAACAACTCCTCGCTCGACCGCATCCGTGCAATGATGCCGCTGTGCGATTCGCATGGAATTGTCCGAACTTGGCAAGAGCCTTCAGACGATGTCGTGCGGGATTTCTTTGACGGCTTGGTAGAAGTGCCGGTCCGCTCCGATGAACAGAAGAGCCTTACTCGCGACACCACCGATGCGGAGATGCAGTGCATCGCCACTAGGCTGGAATAGGCGGCGGCAGCAGCTGCCGCGGGCGAGTTTGGATTCACCGTGGAGGAGGCAGAGGCAGCAGAGGCGGCAAGCCTTGCCGAGCGAGAGGCGCTTGCCGGCGAGGGAGAGCTTGTCGGGCCCGAAGCTGAGTCGAGCGAGCCCGGCGAGGGAGAGCTTGTCGTTCCCGAACCTTCAGACAGCTCGCCGCAAGCGGAGCCCCTAGCTCCGCCAAGAAGGCGTCTCTGCAAGGCCGTGGACGTAGCGGGGCGGCAGACGAGTCAACAGCCGCCGTGCCGCGCGACACGCTCTACCGCGGCAAGCACTGTTGTCGCGGGAGCGCCTCACGCCGCTACGGCAACTGGGGCGGGGTCTTCCCGGTCCACCGCTACTGCTCCTGCCAAGCAGACAAGGGAACCTACTCCTCCGCCTCGTCGCACCGGAGGCGAGCCGGACTTCGATCTCTCCGCATTCAGCTCCGATGAGGAAGAAGAAGAGTAAGATTCTTTGCTATACTTGTAGTTCTTCAATTCTTGTTGTTTTGTCTTGTGTCTGATTTTCTTTACTCCGAACCCATTCCTTTTCAGGACTCTGGCCCAGAGAGCGGCGAAGAGAGCCAAGGTCCCGGTGATTGTCATCGAGGACGAACCCACCGCGACGGCAGGGGGTGTGTCCGAGACCACCTTGCCGGACCCAGCAACTATTCCCCAAAGCAGCCCCAGCACAGCCCCCAGCGTAAGTATATGGTTTACTTCGTACTGTCAGGCGTGCATGGGTGCTCTTTCTTTGCTGATATCTAACTGTTGGTTTGTGTAGGAGCAGAGCAGCCTCACTAGGAGTGCCCGGAAGCCGCTCCCGAAATGCCATCTGCTTCGACTACACCGCCAAGGGAGGATTCCCCGGCAAGGGAGCGTTCTCCGGCAAGGGACAGTTCTCCGGCAAGGGACAGTACCAGCGACCCTCCGGTGGTTGAGACCATGACTGCAGATCCTAGTACAGGTAATCCTCTTGCTTGAAAAACTTCCCTGGGGTTCTTCTTCTTCTGATTTTCCTTTTGGATATTTGCTTGACTTTTCTCCTTTTTCCATTTGTCAGATCCATCTGCCACGGAGCCGATGGAAACCGAGGTCGCCGGCGAGGAGAACGCGCGCAGCAATACCGACGACGCCGTTGCCACCGAAGGAGAAGCCGGCGCTGATGATCCCGCCGGCAAAGAGGCCGCCAAAGCTGCCGCCGCAGAAGCTGGCGAGGGATCCGGTGATCGCACTGACGGCCCCGAGGCCGCAGGAGCGTCAGGCGCTATGCCGACCACCGATCCCTCCGCCGCTGCTGCAGCGCCAGGCTCCGAAGAGCCCCAGCCCGGTGCCTATTTTAAGGCCGGCGACGGCATCTTCATCAAGCTCCCCTGGGTGTCAAGCTCCAGGGCGCCGGTCGAAGGAGAGATCTTGGATGGAGAGGTGCTCGCCTCCACTGGGCTGACGCTGGTCGACGCGCGAAGCAGCAGCAGCGACGAGCCTGAGGAGGAGCGGCTGCTGCGGAAGCTGTTGTCGCTTTACCGCGCCCGACGGGCCAAGCTGGAATCCCGAGAAGCGCTTGTCGCGAAGGCGGGAGTGGACATCGAGAAGCACGCGGAGGAGCTCCGGGGTCTCAGGCAGGAAGCTCTCCAGTCCCTGGCAGAGGAGCGGGAGCAAGTCGCCGAGGAGCGGAAAGCCTTCCTCCTCGAGAAGGCTGAAGTTGAAGAGCAACAGCGGCTCGTTGCCGAGAAGCTATCTGCGCAGGAAGGCGAGTTGGCGCAGCGCAAGGTCAACCTTGACAGCCACGAGGAGGAGCTTGCCGTGCGCGAGCAAACATTCGGCGGGGCTCTCAAGGAAGCAGAGGATGCTGCCGCAGCTGCCGAGGCCGCCAAGAAGGAGCTAGAGACGAAAATGGCGCAGCTGGAGGCTGATCTCAAGGCGAGCGGCGAGGAGCTTGCTGCGCTCAAGCGTGAGCGCGAGAAGGACGCCGCCGCTCATGGCGAGTTGCAGGGTCGTCTCGCTGAGAGGAGCAAAGAGCTTAGCGCCGCCAAGGACTCCAACACAGATATTGAGTTGAAGCTGGCTACTTTGACCAAGACGCTGGACGGCGCCAGGGAGCAGGAGGTGGCCTTGAAGGAGAAGATCAAGGCCGACGAGGCGCTGCTGGCGAGTGCTGCTGCCGCCCAAAACACTTTTAGGGAGAATGTGGAGCACTGGACCGAGGGTCTCGTGGATGTTGCCGCAGCCATCGACGGGGAGCTGGTGCAGCTGGGGATGGAGGACCTCGGGTATTCCTCCGATGAACACCTCCAACCCAGCGCCAAGCTCAGCTTGTTCTTCAAAGGCGTGGCGACGGCCCTCCAGCGACTCCGGGAGAAGATCCCAAAGCAGCTGGCCGACGAGTCGCGCAAGATCTGCGCGGGAGCTCTTCAAAAGGTGCTGGTGAAGGTGGCCTTCCGCAACCCAGGCCTCAACCTCACCAACGTCCTCAGGACCTTGCCGCCGGATGCTGATCTGGAAGCGCTCAAGACCCTTGTCGCACCCATTGTGGACAAGGTGAGCGGGATCAAGAGGGTTGAGGGCGATCGTGTAGATTAGGCCGCCCGTTTTCTCTTTTTCTTGTCGCTGCTGGTCATGTTATGAGAACAATCTGTTAGAGCTGCGACAAGCTATCTTGTAATATGACTCTATTTTGGGTAGCGATTTCTATGTTATTTCCTTTACTTGATTCCTTCCTTTGTATGTTTTTGCCCTACGCTTTTAGGGAACTTGTCAGCGCAGGCACCTTTGCCGCGAGCGCTGAGTGCGGGACGTCAGCAGCCTGCTGGCGGTGCCGCTACCGACAAGAAACCTTGTCGCAACTAGTCGCAGCTCACTTAAGTTGTTGAGCGGACTCGAAACAAAGTAAGGGCGCAACTAGCTACGAGTTGGTTCCTCCGTGCACAGGTTTTCCATACAAAGCACGGTCGTTCGAGGAAGATAACTTAAATTTTTTAAAACTTATTGCTCAAACTTTAGCAACTTAGCTTTTCTGTCGTTTGCTTCCCGGCAAGGCGAAACTTCCTTGAACGATGCCTGGTTCACACCATTATCTTCTCCTTTCCCCCTGGCAAACTTGTGGGCGAGGGAACCTTCTTTTCCTTTTTGAGAAAAAGAAAGAAGAGAAAATAAAGATATGGAGCCTTACGGCTCGTTATTGCTTACCGGGGGTAGGCGCTGCACAAAGTGTCAGATAACACATGCCAAAAAATAGTAGAAAGCATGAAATTGACAAGATGTGCGGAGCAAATGAGCTTTACTTATGCACGGGGTCTGCGCCCGGCTTCGTACAAAGGATTACATGCAACATCGGCAAGACTTGTACAAAAGGTGGTTGCCGGAAAAGGTTCCGGCAACCGCGCCCTACAGGTAAAACTTACGAAGATGCTCAATGTTCTAGGAGTTGCTCACCGGAATGCCATCTTCGGTCTCAAGGCGGACAGCGCCAGGCCTAGTGACTCGTTTCACCCGGTAAGGGCCTTCCCACTTCGGCGTCAACTTGTTGGAATTCTTGGCGGACTGAACGCGCCGAAGAACAAGGTCGCCTTCCTCGAGACTTCTGGCATTAACTTTGCGGCTATGGTAGCGGCGCAAAGCTTGCTGGTATCGAGCAGCTCGTACAACAGCCTGAAGACGGTCCTCCGGAAGGAGCAGCGCGTCATCTTGTCGCAACTGCTCTTGCTCAAGCTCATCATAAGCGAGCACTCGAGGTAACATGTATACGAGTTACGTGGGGAGAACTGCCTCTGCTCCATAGACTAGAGCGAAAGGTGTTTGGACAGTGGCTCGATTTGGCGTCGTCCTGATCGACCAAAGAACCACCAACAGCTCCTAAATCCAGTTCTTTCCGCACTTGTGTAGCCTGTCGAAAGTCCTGGTCTTGAGCCCGCGCAGCACTTTAGCATTTGCCCTCTCCGCTTGACCGTTGCTTCTCGGATGAGCAACAGAAGCGAAGCAGACCCTGGCGCCAAGATCTTGGACGTACTACATGAAGGTGCGGCTCGTGAATTGCGTGCCGTTGTCGGTGATGATCCTGTTAGGGATCCCAAAATGGCAAACAATCGACCTAAAGAACTTGACTGCTGACTGTGCTGTCACCTTCCTCACTGGTTCCACTTCTGGCCACTTTGTGAACTTGTCGATTGCGATGTACAAGTACTCAAATCCCCCGACAGCTCGGGGAAAGGGGCCAAGGATGTCGAGCCCCCAGACCGAAAATGGCCAGGATAAAGGGATTGTCTGGAGAGCTTGAGTTGGCTGGTGTATCTGCTTGGAATGGAACTGGCACGCTTTACACTTGGCTACTTGTGCAGTTGCATCCTGGAGGGCCGTCGGCCAAAAGAAACCTTGCCGGAACGCTTTGCCGGCAAGTGCTCTTGCGCCAATGTGGTGACCACATATGCCTCCATGTATCTCTGCCAATAGCTTTTGTCCATCTTCCCGGTGAATACACTTCAATTTCACACTGTTGAGTCTTCTTCTGTACAGTGTGTTGTCCACAAACTGGTACATACTTGACTGCCGGGCTACTCTTTCCGCTTCTTCTTGCTCTTCGGGAAGTTCTCCTGTCTGAAGGAAACGGACAATCTGCTGTGCCCATGCTGGAGCTTGCGGCTCGACAACAAGGACAAAAGGCACATCTGCTGCTGCGGGAACATCCGCTTCTACGGCGAGAACCTGCGGCTCAGCCGGAGCTTGACGTTCCCCGGCAAGCTTGCCGGAGCAAAACTTGTCGGGAGCGTCTGCTTCAACGGAACAAACCCTAGGGCTTGCCGGAGAAGACTGCTGCTTAGCACCCTTGGTGTTGATATTGAGGACCTTCTTGGCGGCGGCTTCGGGGAGCTCTGCCGGAAAATAGTCACCAGAAATCAACTTCCTCTTCTTGCTATGTCCAGTTGATGGGGTTACAGACGGTTGAGTCAGTTTGAGCACAAAGATCCCTGGTTCCACAGGTAACTTAAGTGCGGCGCACTTCGACAGGCCATCGGCAATGTCGTTCTAAGCTCTTGGAACATGTTCCATCCGTAGGCCGTCAAAGTGCTCTTCTAGCTTTCTCACTTCATCAACGTAAGCTTCCATCAACGGACTTTGATAATTCTTGTTCACTTGGCGGATGACAAGATGTGAGTCACCCCTGACAATGAGCTTCTTGATCCCAAGGTCTGCCGCGATCCTGAGACCGGCAAGCAAACCTTCATACTCTGCGGTATTGTTCGTTGCTTGCTCCTTGGGAAAGTGCATCTGGACTACATACTTGAGGTGCTCTCCGGTGGGTGCGACAAGTAGCACGCCCGCACCGGCGCCTTGAAGTGAGAAGGCACCATCAAAGTACATCAGCCACACTTTTCTTGCTTCCTTGACGGGGATGCTTGTTTCTGGAATTTCTTCATCTTGTGTTGGCGTCCATTCTGCTATGAACTCTGCTAATGCTCTGCTTTGGATAGTTGAAGTTCTCTCAAACTTGAGGCCAAAGCTTGACAGTTCCAGTGCCCACTCGAGAATTCTGCCTGTTGCTTCTGGATTTTGCAGTATCCTCTTCAGCAGAAAATGAGTGACGACTGTGATCTCATGTGCTTGGAAGTAATGGCGCAGCTTTCTCGAGGCCATGAGAAGGCCGAAAAGCAATTTCTGCACACCGTCGTACTTCTCTGGTACATCTGGCTTGAAATTCTTCGTGCTGGGCCACTGGACTTGCCGCAGCTCACGAGTGAACGCAGGGCAACCTACCGCGTACGGCAAGTCGCCTGGTTCCCCTGGCGCATGCATGTCGACAGAGGTCCCAGCGCGCTGGTCCGATTGATGTCGCGCTTCTCTTCGGCGCTCGATGCATGTACGAGCGTCTTCTTGCTGTCGTTCGTGAAGAACTTGGCGCTAATCGCGACGAGCTCGTGGAGTCGCTGTCGAGGTGGATCCGGCGAGCCGGCGATCTTGGCCTTCGGGGTGGAGAGTGCATGGTGGTTGCACCCCCACCGGTTTCGTCGCCATCGGCTCGTGCCTGGCAGTCCTGCCGCGGCAGCGATGTACTCGGCTGCCGCGGAGTGTCGCCGTTGGCGAAGCCGATGAGACTCTGAATGGTGGCCCTCCATTGATCGATCTTGTCTGCCGTTGGAGGGTAATCCAGGAGCAGTTGAGCTCACACCAAAGCTTCCGCTGGATTGGTGGGCGGTAGTGGCGAATGGAGCGAGGAGCGGGATATGCTCGGACTTCTAACTATGTTAGAAGGAGAAGTATCCCTTCCAGGCGACCGTGTCTCGCTCGTGCCAGCATGTTGACGTGCATGCTGGTCTTTTGCACCCCGAGATCCACCAACTCGATCTTGGTCCAACAAACGTAAGGCACTGCGAATACCATGACGCTGTCGGTCCTGCGCCTCCTGAGATGGGCGCGGTGCATGTACGGACGCCGAGGTCTGTGCAGCCTTGTCCTTGGACCTGGCAGCACCGTGAGCTCCCTCGTCGATGTCCGTTCTTCCGCCGGCGTCTACCCCACCACCCGTTTTCTCCGGTGGTGGTGGGATCGACGTGCATGGAACAGCTGCGACCGAAGTCTTCTTCTTCGGTGGCATGTCGATGAAGCAGATGAAGATCTAGCTCGTGTGAACGCCGGATCAGGTTCACACAACCTCGACGCCCCCTACCTGGCGCGCCAAAGATGTCGGGGAAACTGATCCACGAACACCTATGGGACCGGCGGACCGAGCCCCTTTCGGTTCGGCGGGGGGCGGAGATCGCACGAAGAGCGGATCGAGGCGAAGCACACGAGCAGTTTACCCAGCTTCGGAGCTCTCTGGAGAGATAACACTCCTACTGCTGCATGTCTGAGTGTATTGAGTTCTTGCTCGGGAGCGCTGAGTGCTACAGTACACAATAGCTGCTAACGAGACCGAGCGTGAGTGTTTTTCTGCCTTCCACCCCCCCTACGTTGCGCACGGGCCTCCTTTTATATGCTAAAGGGGTCTCCGACAGGTGGCAACATAGACAAGGGTAAAAATGGAAAAGGAATTGCGGTTGGTACAACTACCTGTACAGTGTATCATACCTAACCCTGACGGCAGGGGACAAAGGCATTAAATGCCCGTCTATGTCGCCCAAATAGTGCAAAAAGGGACCGTTAGGGACGCCACCGCTCGCCACGATGGCAGTCTTGTCAGTGTCGCTTGCCACCGCGCACCGCTGGTTGCACAGCCTCTTGCCACGCGCGCCTGGAAAGGCCCCAGGGCGACACGTTGGTGGATGTGCTAGAGCGCGGGTACAGAGTGGTAGCTTGCCGCGGCAAGCGCCTTGCCGCGGTCGTTGTCTTGTCGCGTCCGGAAGCTTGTCGCTCATCGGGCCTCGCCGGGACGCGTGGCGCGTCGCGGCAAGTTCCTTGAGATGCCTTGGTTGGCCTTCCCGGCAAGCTCCTCTTGCCGGGGCCTTGTCTCCTTGGCTTGAATACTTTGTTCTTGAATGGCTCCAAAGGATCCACGGAGGACCTTGGCGGTCACCCGGCAAGCCTTGCCGCGGGGTGCTGCGACTGCCCGTGCACAAGTTCGGGATACTAGGGTACCCCTACTCTAGTACACCGACACAACCTAAGGCCCCGACGTTGAAGGTCTAGCCTCCTAGGACATTCATGTGTTTACAAGGAAATTACAACTGTTTAGTGATATATATGTTTAATATATACATAATCATTTTTATCATATTTGAGGGCTTTATGTTTATATTTTTAACGAGCTTAACAAGCTAAACGAGCCAGCTCGCGAGTTATACCAGTCGAGCCAATCTTGGGTTTGAGCTCATTATAGTAACGAGTCGAGTTGAGCTAGCTCGTTAACGAAATGACCTCTAGCGAGTCAAGCCGAATTGGCTCGATTCGGCTCGAATTCCAGCCCTAACTCCATCGTCACCACCTCCGAAGAAAGAGACATAAACACATGGGTATGGACACTCCCCTTGGCAATTGCCAAGCTTGGTGGAGGTGCCCCGGTATCACCATCACACCTTTATTCTTATCGTTTTTCTTAGTTTGATCCTTTTGGTTATATCTTGATCTAGTAAAATAAAGTTTTAGTTTGATCTAGCATTGAGTTTTGCTTTATGTTCCATCTATGTAATTGAGTCCGTGAGTTATATATAATAAAGAGTAGTTTTGAGTTGAGGGCATTGCTATCTTGCAATGATCTTGAGGGAATTAAAGAAAGAACAAAAAGAAATAAAAAGATCATATTTTGATTTTATGGAAAGTAATGACTTCACATATAAAGAGTATGATGAATAAAAGTGTTTGAGAGTTGACAAACATAGTTTTGGTCATCGTTGCAATTAATAGGAAGTAATAAAGAAAGAGAGGTTTTCACATATAAATGTACTATCTTGGACATCTTTTGTGATTGTGGGCACTCATTAACTTATGACATGCTAAAAAGTTGAAGTTGGACAAGGAAGACAACATAATGGGTTAAGTTTTCTTATATCCGAAGAAGTTATATTATCATGGATCATCCAACATGTTGAGCTTGCCTTTTTCTCCTCATGCTAGCCAAATTCTTTGCACCATGTAGAGATACTACTTGTGCTGCCAAACATCCCTAAACCCAATTTTGCCATGAGAGTCCACCATACCTACCTATGGATTGGGTAAGATCCTTCAAGTAAGTTGTCATCGGTGCAAGCAATAAAAATTGCTCTCTAAATATGTATGATCTATTAGTGTGAAGAAAATAAGCTTCATACGAACTTGCGATATGGAAGAAATAAAAGCAACGGACTGCATAATAAAGGTCCCTATCACAAGCAGCAATATAAAGTGACGTTCTTTTGGATTAAGATGTTGTGCATCCAACCATAAAAGCGCATGACAACCTCTGCTTCCCTCTGCGAAGGGCCTATCTTTTATTTTTACCTTATACCTTCATACAAGAGTCATGGTGATCATCACCTTTCCTTTTTACACTTTTATCCTTTGGCAAGCACTATGTGTTGGAGAGATCGGGATATATATATATTCACTCGGATGTAGGTTTTCATAAAGTATTATTGTTGACATTACCCTTGAGGTAAAAGGTTGGGAGGTGAAACTATAAGCCCCTATATGTCTCTGTGTCCGATTGAAACTTTGTACCCATAAGTATCGTGTGAGTGTTAGCAATTGTGAAATATTAAATGATAGTTGAGTATGTGGACTTGTTGAAAAGCTCTTATATTGACTCTTTCCGATGTTATGACAAATTGCAATTGCTTCAATGACTGAGATCATAGTTTGTTAGTTTTCACTGAAGTTTCTGATTCATACTTTACCTTGTGAATGGATTGTTACTTCAGCATAAGAAATCATATGACAAAATATGTTGTTGTTCCAAAGATGATCATGATGCCCTCATGTCTGTATTTTGTTTTATCAACACCTCTATTTCTAAAACATGTGGACATATTTTTCGATATCGGCTTTCGCTTGAGGACAAGCGAGGTCTAAGCTTGGGGGAGTTGATACGTCCATTTTGCATCATGCTTTTATATCAATATTTATTGCATTGTGGGCTGTTATTACACGTTATATCACAATACTTATGCCTTTTCTCTCTTATTTTATAATGTTTACCTGAAGAGGGAGAATGCCGACAGCTGGAATTCTAGACTAGAAAAGGAGCAAATATTAGAGACCTATTCTACACAACTCCAAAAGTCCTGAAACTTCACGGAGATCAGTATTGGAATACATAAAAAATATTGGATGAAAAAGCACTAGAGGAGGACCACCAGTTAGCCACTAGGGTGGAGGGCGCGCCCTACCCCCCTGGGCGTGCCCCCCTACCTCGTGGGCCCCCTGGCAGGACCCCGACGCCCATCTTCTGCTATATGGTGTCTTTTTCCCTGGAAAAAATAAGAGAGAAGCTTTCGGGGCGAAGCGCTGCCATCTCGAGGCGGAACCTGGGCAAGACCGATCTAGGGCTCCAGCAGAGCTGTTCTGCTGGGGAAACATCCCTCCGGGAGGGAGAAATCACCGCCATCGTCATCACCATCGATCCTCTCATCAAGAGGGGGTCAATCTCCATCAACATCTTCACCAGCACCATCTCCTCTCAAACCCTAGTTCATCTCTTGTATCCGATCTTTGTCTCAAAACCTCAGATTGGTACCTATGGGTTGCTAGTAGTGGTGATTATTCCTTGTAGTTGATGTTAGTTGGTTTATTCGGTGGAAGATCATATGTTCAGATCCTTAATGCTTATTAATACTCCTCTGATTATGAACATGCATATGCTTTGTGAGTAGTCACGTTTGTTCCTGAGGACATGGGAGAAGTCTTGTTATAAGTAATCATGTGAATTTGGTATTCGTTCGATATTTTGATGAGATGTATGTTGTCTCTCCTCTAGTGGTGTTATGTGAACGTCGACTATATGACACTTCACCATGATTTGGGCCTAGGGGAAGGCATTGGGAAGTAATAAGTAGATGATGGGTTGCTAGTGTGACAGAAGCTTAAACCCTAGTTTATGCGTTGATCCGTAAGGGGCTGATTTGGATCCATATGTTTCATGCTATAGTTAGGTTTCCCTTCATTCTTCTTTCGTAGTTGCGGATGCTTGCGAGAGGGCTTAATCATAAGTGGGAGGCTTGTCCAAGGAAGGACAACATCAAAGTAACGAACGTGAATCATATGAGCATGATGAAAACTAGCTTGACAGTAATTCCCATGTGTCCTTGGGAGCGCCTTGCTTTATATAAGAGTTCGTCCAGGCTTGTCCATTGCTACAAAAAGGATTGGGCCACCTTCCTGCACCTTGTTTACTTTTCTTACTTGTTACCCGCTACGAATTACCTTATCACAAAACTATCTGTTACCAATAATTTCGGTGCTTGAAGATAATACCTTACTTAAAACCGCTTGTCATTTCCTTCAACTCCTCATTGGGTTTGACACTCTTACTTATCAAAAGGACTATGATAGATCCCCTATACTTGTGGGTCATCAGCCACCCATTCAGATGTGGATGGTTAATAAGAACTAATCTCTTCTGCAGGGTCAGGTCTTCAGACACAATAAATATCTGATGAATTTGCTGAAGACCTGACATAGTGCTTGTTGGGATGCAAGCAAATCATGATGAAATGAATTCTTCATTTCACACATCCCTATGCTACTAGTTGTGTTCTACTTCATGAAATTCACTGGTGAAAGTGATCATCATATCTTCAAACTGAAGTATATGAATTCTGTAAGTGAGACTAATGCTTCTACGGGATGACATGCCTAAAGCTACTAAACGGGTTCTGGACAGTCGCTACACCAGTCACATGACTAGTAGGAATCTCCTCACTAATGATCCCCTTACTTTGTCTCATCTGAAGCATATCACCTACGCTGACAAAGGAAAAAAGCTAGGTATTGGGTCTAGGTAAGGTTGATATCTCAAAGGATCGAAACATGGAAAAAGTGATGCTTGTCGAGTCCTTGGGATACAACCTCATGCGTGTCTCAATGCTTTGTAATCTTGATATGATTGTCATCTTTTGCAAATATAGATGCATTGTGCTAATGGAATCTGACAAGTCCAAAGTCTTCGAAGGCTTTAGGAGAGGTGATTTGTACATTTTATATTTCTCTCTAGGTCCTCAACCAGCCACTTGTCTATTGGCAAAAGCTTCAGAGTGCTGGCTATGGCATCGACGACTTGGACATGCTGGCATGAGTAATTTGTGCACACTCATTAAGAAGAAGCATATCATTGGCTTTGAGGGCGTCAAATTCGTCAAAGATCACCTTTGTGGTGCTTGTGAGTCTAGAAAGATTACCAGATCCAAGCACTCCATGAAGACAATCATGACCACTGCTCATCGCTTTGAATTACTTCACATGGATCTCTTTGGTCCCACCCATTATGCCACACTAACCAATGCTGCATCACTCTATGGATTCTTCATAGTTGATGATTATTCTTGTTACACCTGGGTGTATATCATTACCTTTAAGACTGAAGTGCAGGGTGTCTTCAGACGTTTCGCAAATCAGGCCTTGATGAATTATGGTCTCAAGATCAAGCACATCAGAAGCGACAATGGCACCGAGTTCAAGAACATCGATCTTCATGACTATCTTGATGAACTTGGTCTCACTCATGAGCTATCTGCTCCATATACTCCTCAACATGATCGAGTTGCAGAACGCAAGAACAGGAACACTCATCGAGATGGCTCACACTATGCTTAATGAATACAAGACTTCTTGTTGATGGTAGCCGAAAGCAATTGCTATTGCATGTCACATCATCAATCGGGTATATCTTCACAAATTCCACAGGAAGACTTCATATGAGCTCCTCACTGAAAAGAAACCCAATGTGAGTTATTTCAAAGTCTTTAGTGCTAAATGTTGGATTAGAGATCCTCATCACAATTCTAAATTTGCACCGAAAGCAGATGAGGGTTTTATGCTTGGTTACGAAAAGGACTCGCATGCCTGCAGAGTCTTCAACACCTACCACAACAAGGTTGTTGAAACTATAGATGTGTGCTTTGA
>NC_041389.1:315427466-315432223 GCF_002162155.2 Triticum dicoccoides | reverse complement strand
AAGAAGAAGAAGAAGAAGAAGAAGAAGAAGAAGAAGAAGAAGAAGAAGAAGAAGAAGAAGAAGAAGAAGAAGAAGAAGAAGAAGAAGAAGAAGAAGAAGACGAAGAAGAAGAAGACGACGACGAAGAAGAAGACGACGACGACGACGAAGAAGAAGAAGAAGAAGAAGAAGAAGAAGAAGAAGAAGAAGAAGAAGAAGAAGAAGAAGAAGAAGAAGAAGAAGAAGAAGAAGAAGAAGAAGAAGAAGAAGAAGAAGAAGAAGAAGAAGAAGAAGAAGTGATCAGTCCCCTTTGTGAACAAACTGTTGATCCTGAAGATAATGACACCGCGGGAAATGCTTAGCAACAACAAGTTCTTCATTTAGCTCATCCACGGGTGGCGAATGAAGTGCAGATTGAGAAGATCCTCGACAATATCAATGCACCATGTCCCCTCACTCTCTCAAGAGCTTCACATTTAGCTAACTTTTGTGAGCATTTTGCATTTTTCTCTATCACAGGGCCCACCAAAGTTGATGAAGCATTTTTGAAGCCTAAATGGATTCAAGCCATGCAAGAAGAACTGTAAGAATTCGAGCTCAACAATGTGTGGGAGCTTGTCAATCGTCCTGATCCACGCAAGCACAATATCATCGGCACCAAGTGGATCTAACGCAACAAGCAAGAAGAAAAAGGCCAAGTGGTGAGGAATAAGGCCCGTCTTATTGCACAAAGGCTACACACAGGTTGACGGTATTGATTTCGATGAAACTTTTGCACCTATTGCTAGGCTTGAAGCTATTCGTATTTGCTTGCATATGCTAACCATCACAATATTCTCTTATATCAAATGGATTTCAAAAATGCACTCCTCAATGGTAAGCTTGAGGAAGAAGTATATGTTGCTCAACCACCAGGTTTCGAGGATCCAAAGCATCATGACAAAGTTTTTAGACTAAAAAAGGCCCCCCTATGGCCTCAAGCAAGCCCCGCGGGCTTGGTATGACACTCTGAAGGAATTCCTGAAGAAAAAGGGATTCAAACCCAGTTCACTTGAGCCCACTCTTTTCACAAACTCTTATGATGGTGAACTGTTCATATGCCAAATATGTTGATGATATTATCTTTGATTGCACTAACTAGCGTTTGAGTGACGGATTACATATATGATGCGTGAACAATATCAGATGTCTATGATGGGACAAATTGAAATTCTTCCTTGGTCTTCAAATTCGTCAACAACCTAATGGAATCTTCATTTCACAAGAGAAATAGCTCAAAGATTTCCTGAAGAAATTTGGCATGCAAGACTGCAAAGGCCTCAAAATACCAAAGCCTACAAATGGTCAACTCTACACTCACTAAAATGGTAAACATTTTGGTCAGAAGGTATCGCTCCATCATCGATTCGCTTCTTTACCTATGTGCATCTAGGCCAGATATTATGCTTAGCGTTTGCATGTGTGCCCGATTTCAAGCAACACCGAAGGAATCACACCATCGGGCTGTGAAACGAATTCTTCGATATTTAGCTCACACACCAACACTTGTATTATGGTATCCCGGGGGCTTATCTTTTGATCTGGCTGAATTTTCTGATTCTGATTACAGTGGAGATTGTGTGGATCATAAGTCTACATTAGACACATGTTATTTCCTTGGACAATCTCTTGTCTGTTGGTCCTCAAAGAAGCAGAACAACGTCGCTCTTTCCACAGCTGAGGCTGAATACATTGTCGCTGGTGCCTGCTGCTCATAGTTGCTATGGATGAAGCAAACCCTCAAGGACTATGGCGTCAACATGAAGAAAGTCCCTCTCTACTGCGACAATGAGAGTCCTATCAAGATCACCCACAACCCAATGCAATACTCCAAGACAAAGCTTATTCAGATTCGTCACCACTTTCTTCGTGATCATGTGTTGAAGGGAGACATTTTCATCGACCACGTGAAGATTGAAGACCAGCTTGTTGATATATCTTCACTAAGCCCTTGGATGAGAAGAGGTTCTGCAAGTTGCCGTATGAGCTAAACATCCTAGAATCTTCGAATATCCTCTAAAGTGGACACACATCCCAACGCATAAGCATTTTTTATGACTTTGATGCACAACACATGAAGTAACGTATTTCTTCAATCAATGAAGACTTACCATCTAAGTGTGAAGAAATTAATGAAGAACTTGACTCTCAGAACCCTACGACAATTGTATGCAGTGTCTGTAGTTATCATAGCTCTTATACGGTGGGTAACGCCAGCACCTCTTTATGACATTCTTCAAATTTGAGGTTTTTCGTCATTTGCAATTTCTTCAAACTTTTTAAATTCATCATTTGAGGTAATTCTTCATTGCTTCAGCTGATTTTTTTGAGCTTTTCATGTCCTCAACAATATCCACATATTGCTAATGCTTTAGTTTGATTTCTTCATCTATGTGGATGTGATCGGACCCGCTCCCCTCTATGCTAAGCTCAGCCCACTCTGTTTACAAATTCTTCATATGCATTTTACTTGACACTGTTCAAAGTCTTCATTGTGTCCTTGATAGCTAAAGAAACTGTGAACACATTTTTAAATTCCAAAAAGTTTTTTTCACTGTTGCCATAGTAACTACATCTCGCGCTTCACTCACGTGGATAAGCATGTGAAAATGCATGTGTGACGCATGTCACTCAGATGCGAATGGTCAGGGGCTGATCCGTCCAAAATATTTGGACCTCTTAGTTTTCACCGCGGTTATAAGTAGCCTTGACTCCATCAAGCTAGTTTCACTTTGCTCCTCTGCTCTAGTCACTCTCACTCTCAAACCCTAGCACGGCCACTGGAATTCATCACCGCCGGAGAAGAAGAGCTTCACTTCCTTGAGTTCTTCTTCGTCGTACTCACGCCGGACACAGATTTCTTCACCTCCGCCGCTGCTATAGATTTCTTTCATCGCCAAGTTAGGGCATGGAAGAACTGAATTGATGATTTCAATCATTTATTCGTCCAGTTCGTCGAGTTCATCACTGGGGTGATTAAATGCTAAATTTACCACCCCATTTGATCTTCACACTACACGAAAATCTTCAAGTGCTATTGATATGTCTCCAACGTATATACTTTTCCTAATGCTTTTGCTCTTGTTTTGGACTCTAATTTGCATGATTTGAGTGAAACTAACCCGGACTGGCGTTGTTTTTAGCAGACCAACCATGGTGTTGTTTTTGTGCAGAAATAAAAATTCTTGGAATTGGACGAAATTTTTTGGAGAATTAATTTGGAATAAATAAAAAATACTGGAACAAAGACCCAGTGGAGGGGGGCAGCTGCCCACTAGGCACCAGGGTGTGCCACCCCCTCTGGCGCACCCTGGTGGGTAGTGGGGCCCACAAGGCTCCGCTGACCCTAATTCCAACTCTACAAATTCCTATTTTCGGAGAAAAAATAGGAGAGGAAGTTTCATCGTGTTTTACGATATGGAGCTCCCGCCACCTCATGTTCTTCATCGGGAGGCCAGATCTAGAGTTCGGGGATCTTCCGTCTTCATCATCACCAACCATCCTCCATCACCAATTTCATGATGCTCACCGCCGAGAGCAAGTAATTCCTTCGTAGGCTTGCTGGACGGTGATGGGTTGGATGAGATTCATCATGTAGTCGAGTTAGTTTTGTTAGGGCTTGAACCCTAGTATCCACTATCTTCTGAGATTAATGTTGCTATGACTTTGCTATGCTTTAATGCTTGTCACTAGGGCCCGAGTGACATCATTTCAGATATGAACCATTTATGTTTTCGCCATTATATCTATGTCTTGATCTGATCCTCCAAGTTATATGCACCTATTACATGTTATGATCCGTAAACTCTAAGGTGACAATAATTGGGATACTTTCTGATGATGACCGTAGTTTGAGGAGTTCATGTATTCACTATGTGTTCATGCTTTGTTCTGGTTCTCTATTAAAAGTAGGCCTTAATATCCCTTATTTTCCTTATGGACGACCCTGCCATGGGAGGGTAGGACAAAAGATGTCATGCAAGTTCTTTTCCATAAGCACGCATTACTATTTACGGAATACACGCCTGCATTATATTGACGAGTTGGAAATAGTTCTGTGTCACCCTTGGTTATAACTGTTATATGATGAATATCATCCAACGAAATCACCGATCCAATGCCTACGAGCTTTTCACATATTGTTCTTGCTAAGTTAATATTGTTGTTACTATTGTTTTTACTACTATTGCTATCTCTATCAAACTATCGTACTATTGTGCTATCGATCTCTTTGCTGCAAATATTTAGTCTCCAAGTGTGCACTACTGGAATCAGGATCTTTGCCTTCAGCTAGCTCTTTGCCGTCTTCTAGCTAACGAGAAAGAAGGTCTTTGCATCAGCTTACAGAAAGTTGATGGCAAAGAAAGAGCATACGACAAAGAGGGTGTTTGCTGTCAGCCAGCTCTTTGCCGTCTCCTAGCATATGGCATAGAAGCTTTGTCGTCCGTTAGCGGACGACAAAGAGGGAGGGTGTCCCACTAGCAAGAACCACCTAACGGTCACTTTATCTGCCGTCTGCTAGTAGACGGCAAAGAGAATAGCCAACCTAACGGCCGTTTCCCCCCAGCCCCATCCCACTAGCTACGCTCTTTGCCGTATGCTAGCAGACGGCAAAGAAACTAAACCTAACTAAGAAATAGTCGGCCCTGCGCCCCAGCCTCTCTCTCTCCCTCACCTCACCCGTGCCGCTCCCGTGCCCGCCGGCCCCGCCGGCCCCGCCGCCGACCACCACCGTCCTC
>NC_041389.1:315401047-315427113 GCF_002162155.2 Triticum dicoccoides | reverse complement strand
CCGCCCATCGCCGCTCCGCCCCCTGTTGAGGTTTCTTTCCTTTTTTTCCTGTATTTTTTCTGTTGCTGTTTGATAATCCCCAAGTGCAGGGAATCATCGTAGCAATTCCCAAAGGTGGAAGTGATAAGTATGGAGTGTCGAACCCACAAGCAGCTAAAGGTAAGATCAATATTCTCTCAAGCCCTATCTGCTACTGATACGACTCTACGTGCACTGAACGTTTGCTTCCAACTAGAAACAAGAAATAAAACTGTGTTGTGGGTATAAAGAGGATAACTTTGTATGATATCGGAGAGCTAAAATATAAAAGTAGGTGCTGTTATCATAAAGTTAGAATATAATACTAAATAATATAAGTAGCGAGTGTGGAATAATGGTGGATCGGTGTGCGGAATTGTCCTAAGCAATTGTTAACAAGATCGATAGTCGTCATTGCAATTTCATATGAGGGAGAGGCATAAAGTAACATATTTTTTCTACTTGGATCATATGCTCTTATGATTGGAACTCTAGCAAGCATCCGCAAATACTAAAGATTCATTAAGGTAAAACCCAACCATAGCATTAAAGCATCAAGTCCTCTTTTATCCCATATGCAACAATCTACTTACTCGGGCTTAAGCTTCTGTCACTCTAGTAACCCACTATAAGTGAATCATGAATGTATTGCAACACCATACAGTGGGAATCCCTCACGCTTGCGCGACATGTAGGGCACCATAGGATAGCACCAAAATAAAACATACAACTCGTACCAATCTAGATCATCAATCAACTCAAAGACAAAAGATATCTACTCAAAACATCATAAGATGGCAACACATCATTGGATCATAATATGTAGCATAAAGCACCATGTTCAAGTAGGGATTACAGCGGGGTGCAGGAGAGTGGACCGCGTAAAAGAGATGAGGATGGTGATGATGATGGTGATGTTGATGAAGATGATCACCGCGGTGATGATTCCCCTCCCGATGGCAATCCGGTGCCACCAAGAGAGAGGAGGAGAGGTTCTCCCCCTTGTGCTTCCTCCTCCATGGCTTTCCCCCTCTGGTCCTTGGCCTTCATGGCGATGATGGCCCCTCCGAGATCCTCCTCGATGGACTCCGGTGATGATGGCCACCTCCGGCAGGGTGCCAGAGAGGGCCTAGATTGATTTCTCGTGGCTACAGAGGCTTGTGGCGGCGGAACTTCCGATCTAGGTTAATTCCCAAAAGTTTCAGTATTTATAGGAATTATTGGCGTTGGTTTCACGTCAGGAAGGTCTCTGGGCTGTCCACGAGATAGGGGCGCGCCCCAGGGAGGGGGGCGCGGCCCCCTCTCTCGTGGGCAGCCTGGGACCCTTCTGGCCCAACTCCGATGCTCCGTGGTCTTCTTTTGGTCCATAAAAAATCCTCAAAAATTGGCACGTCATTTGGACTCTGTTTGGTATCCCTTTTCTGTAAAACACAAAAACAAGGAGAAAATAGAAACTGGCACTGGGCTCTAGGTTAATAGGTTACTCCCAAAAATCATATAAAATGACATATAAATGCATATAAATAATCATACAAGGATAATATAATAGCATGAATACTTCATAAATTATAGATACATTGGAGATGTATCAGCATCCCCAAGCTTAATTCCTGCTTGTCCTCGAGTAGGTAAATGATAAAAGAAATAATTTATGAAGTCTGAATGCTAGTAGGTGCACAAGTTTGATCAATGATAATTTCAATCACCTTTTCTAGCATCAATATGTGTCATAATAGTAGCTTATCTCATAAAACTTTTCATGATCAAGTAACAATCTATTCACAATGTCAAGTATGGTTCAGAAACTTCATTGAGAACTAACAAACTATAATCTCAATCATTGAAGCAATTGCAATTTATCATAACATCAGAAAGAGTCAAGAATAGAGCTTTTCAGCAAGTCCACATACTAAACTATCATATAGTCTCCTACAATTGCTAACACTCACGCAATATTTGTGGTTATGGAGTTTCAGCCGAACATTGAGAAAGATAGGGGCTTATTGTGTTGCCTCCCAACATATTCACCTTTAGGTGATGTCAACAGTAATAGCCCATGCTAACTTACATCCAATTGGATATATATATCATGATTTTTCAAACACGAGGAGCTCGCCAAAGGATAAAATGAAAAAAGGAAAGGTGAGGATCACCTTGACTCAAGCATAAAGTAAAAACATAAAGTAAAAGATAGGCCCTTCGCAGAGGGAAGCAGAGGTTGCCATGCACTTTTAGGGTTGGATACACAAAATCTTAATGCGAAAGAACGTCACTTTATATTGCCCCTCGTATATGGACCTTTATTATGCAGTCCATCGCTTTTATTGCTTCCATAACAAGTTCGTACAAAGCTTATTTTCTCCGCACTAATAAGTCATGCATATTTAGAGAGGAATTTTTATTGCTTGCACCGATGACAACTTACTTGAAGGATCTTACTCAATCCATAGGTAGATATGGTGGACTCTCATGGCAAAACTGGGTTTAAGGATATTTGGAAGCACAAGTAGTATCTCCACTTGGTGCTAGGAATTTTTGGCTAGCATGAGGGGGAAATGCAAGCTCAACATGTTTGGAAGGTCAATCACATATACTTTAACTGAGATGTCGGAAAACATAAACCATTACGTTGTCTTCCTTGTCCAACGTCAACTCTTTTAGCATGTCATACTTAATGAGTGCTTCACAATTATAAAAGATGTCCAAGATAATAAATTTTTATGTGAACCTCTCTTTCCTTATTACTTCCTATTAATTGCAACGATGACCAAAACTACGTTTGCCAACTCTCAACAACTTTTATGCCTCATACTTTCTATGTGTGAAGTCATCACTAACCATGTTATAAGCATATGAAACATATAAAAATTCAGATTTATGACATTCAATTCATTTCCCCCATTTACTCATAGGATATACATGAAGCACATGAGTAAATGACAAACTACTCCAAAAGATATGAGTCAAGGACACTGAGTAGTCAAATAATTAACTAGCCATGCGAGGGTTCCCCCTGTTTTGTATTCAATAATTCAAATCCAATGATTTTATTCAAACATCAAGTAAAATTGAAAATACGCTCCAAGCAAAACACATATCATGTGACGAAGAAATATATAGCTCCAAGTAAGATGTACCGATAGTTTTGAAGACGAAAGAGGGGATGCCTTCAGGAGCATCCCCAAGCTTAGGCGCTTGAGTCTTCCTTGAATATTACCTTGGGGTGCCTTGGGCATCCCCAATCTTAGGGTCTTTCTACTCCTTATTCTCCTCATATCGATATCTCACCCAAAACTTGAAAACTTCAATCACACAAAACTTAATGGAACTTCGTGAGATAGGTTAGTATGATAAAAAGTAAACCATGCACTTTGGTACTGTAAAAGACAAGGTTCATAATTGTTTTCACATAATTCATACTGTACCATATCATCTCTACAATTTATATTGAGAAATATAAGCCATAGAAACTAGAAAACAAGCAAACTATGCCATGAAAACAGAATCTGTCAGAAACAGAATAGTCTGCAATGATCTGAACAATAACCATACTTATGCTACTCCAAAAATTATGAAATAAATTGGTGGACGTCAGGAATTTGTCTGTTAATCTTCTGCAAAAAGAATCAACTCAAAGTCACTCTTCTGTAAAAAATGACAGCTAATCTTGTCAGCGCAAAGTTTCTGTTTTTTACAGCAACATCACATTAACTTTCACCCAAGTCTTCCCAAAGGTCTTACTTGGCACTTTATTGAAAAAAAACTATAAAACATGATTACTACAGTAGCTTAATCATGTTGACACACAAAAACAGTAAGGATAAATATTGGGTTGTCTCCCAACAAGCGCTTTTCTTTAATGCCTTTTAGCTAGGCATGATGATTTCAATGATGCTCACACAAAATATAAGAGTTGAAACACAAAGAGAGCATCATGAAGAATATGACTAGCATATTTAAATCTAACTCACTTCCTATGCCTAGGGACAAGAATCAACTAGCATAGGAAGGCAAAACAACTATAACTACAAAACTTTAAGCACGTAGAGAGGAAACTTGACATTATTGCAACTCCTACAAGCACATATTCCTCCCTCATAATAATTTTCAGTAGCATCATGAATAGCAACTTTGTTCTTGTAATCAATTGGAATCTCTTCCGAAATAGTGGAATACTAACTAAAGTTGACACTCTTCTAAATCCACTTTCATAAATATCGTACGGAGATTCAACACGCTCCAAGATAGTGGGGTCACTAATTCCTAAAGTTGACACTCTTCCAAACCCACTTTAAATTATAGTATTATTCATACTCCAAAATATAAGTGAAGTTCTTGGATCATTCTACAATCAATATAGACTAACCAACATCCAAGCTCAAAATATATAAGTGAAGCGCACAAGGCATTCTATAAAGCCATACTTCAAACGATTTAAGTGAAGCACAAAGAGCAATTCTATAGGATCATACTTAAAAGATATAAGTGAAGCACATGAAGTATTCTATAAATCAATGAATATCTATCTCATACTAGCATGATTCTTAAAGAAAAACAAAAACACAAAGGGCACAAACAATGTGAACAAAACAAAAACCGAGGTATACCGATATTTGTCGAAGAAGAAAGATGGGATGCCAACCGGGGCATCCCCAAGCTTAAATGCTTGAGTATCCTTTGAAATATTTACTTGGGGTTCCATGGGAATCCCCAATCTTGAACTCTTGTCTCTCTTTATTCTTCTCACACCGGTAAGTCCTCGTTCTTCAAACACTTCATTCACAAAAACTTAAACAAAAACTTTGTGAGATCCGTTAGTGTAATAAAGCAAACTACCACTTTAAGGTACTGTAATTAACTCATTCTTTATTTATATTGGTGTTAAACCTACTGTATTAACTTCTCTATGGTTCATACCCCCCGATACTAGCCATAGATGCATCAAAATAAGCAAACAGCACACGAAAAACAGAATCTGTTAAGAACAGGACAGTCTGTAGTAATCTGGAAGTTTAGTAAACTTTTGTAACTCCAAAAATTATGAAATAAAATTGAAAATTTGAAAAGTTTGTACGGAAGTAATGTGCAAAAAGTTTCAGACACATTTGACTTTCCAGTAAAAAATGTAAATTCATGCACTACAGCCAAAGTTTCTGTTTTTGTTCTGCACATACTAAACAATCAATCCTATCATGCTAAAACCAAAGCTTGGCACATTATTTTTATAATACAATGGTTATATACAATGGGATAATTATTTACAGAGAAACTTCCATGAAAAATTCTACATTGTTTCCGTGAGCATGAACACAAGTGCTCAAGGTCGACCCTCACTTCTTCAATGCATAACTTTCCAATCACTTCTCTTTTTGAAAAACTTTTTTAGGCATGAGAGGCAAGCAATTCCTTTTTGGTATTTTCATTCTTTAAAAAAAATTGTATGTTTCACCCACAACTAAACAGAAACAAAAAGGAAAACAAACTAAAATAACAACCCCACGCTATTGCTCCCCGGCAACGGCGCCAGAAAAGAGCTTGATAATCCCCAAGTGCAGGGAATCATCATAGCAATTCCCAAAGGTGGAAGTGATAAGTATGGAGTGTCAAACCCACAAGGAGCTAAAGGTAAGATCAATATTCTCTCCAGCCCTATATGCCACTGATATGACTCTACGTGCACCGAACGTTTGCTTCCAACTAGAAACAAGAAATAAAACTGTGTTGTGGGTATAAAGAGGATAACTTTGTATGATATCGGAGAGCTAAAATATAAAAGTAGGTGTTGTTATCAGAAAGTTAGAATAAAATACTAAATAATATAA
This sequence comes from Triticum dicoccoides, assembly GCF_002162155.2. Classification (NCBI taxonomy): domain Eukaryota; kingdom Viridiplantae; phylum Streptophyta; class Magnoliopsida; order Poales; family Poaceae; genus Triticum; species Triticum dicoccoides. Next base: position 315,421,273 of record NC_041389.1, on the reverse strand, counting down.
GTAGCGAGTGTGGAATAATGGTGGATTGGTGTGCGGAATTGTCCTAAGCAATTGGTAACACGATCAATAGTCGTCATTGCAATTTCATATGAGGGAGAGGCATAAAGTAACACATTTTTCCTATTTGGTTCATATGCTCTTATGATTGGAACTCTAGCAAGCATCCGCAAATACTAAAGATTCATTAAGGTAAAACCCAACCATAGCATTAAAGCATCAAGTCCTCTTTTATCCCATACGCAACAATCTACTTACTCGGGCTTAAGCTTCTGTCACTCTAGCAACCCACTATAAGCGAATCATGAACGTATTGCAACACCCTACAACGGGAATCCCTCACGCTTGCACGACACGGAGGGCACCATCGGACAACATCAAAATAAAACATACAACTCGTACCAATCTAGATCATCAATCAACTCAAAGACAAAAGATATCTACTCAAAACATCATAAGATCGCAACACATCATTGGATCATAATATGTAGCATAAAGCACCATGTTCAAGTAGGGATTACAGTGGGGTTCGGGAGACTGGACCGCGTAAAAGAGATGAGGATGGTGATGTTGATGAAGACGATCACCGCGGTGATGATTCCCCTCTCGATGGCACTCCGGTGCCACCAAGAGAGAGGAGGAGAGGTTCTCCCCCTTGTGCTTCCTCCTCCATGGCTTTCCCCCTCTGGTCCTTGGCCTTCATGGCGATGATGGCCCCTCCGAGATCCTCCTCCATGGCCTCCGGTGATGATGGCCCCCTCCGTTAGGGTGCTATAGAGGGCCTAGATTGATTTCTTGTGGCTACAGAGGCTTGTGGCGGCGGAACTTCCAATCTAGGTTAATTCCCGAAAGTTTCAGTATTTATAGGAATTATTGGCATTGGTTTCACGTCAGGAAGGTCTCCAGGCTATCCACGAGATAGGGGGCGCGCCCTAGGGAGGGAGGCGCGGCCCCCTCTCTCGTGGGCAGCCCGCTACCCTTCCGGCCCAACTCCGATGCTCCGTGGTCTTCTTTTGGTCCATAAAAAATCCTCAAAAATTGGCACGTCATTTGGACTCCGTTTGGTATCCCTTTTCTGTAAAACACAAAAAGAAGGAGAAAACAGAAACTGGCACTGGGCTCTAGGTTAATAGGGTAGTCCCAAAAATCATATAAAATGACATATAAATGCATATATATCATCATAGAAGGATAATATAATAGCATGAATACTTCATAAATTATAAATACGTTGGAGACGTATCATTGTTTTTTGATTATGTTAATTAGTTAGTTAGTTTTTTAGGTTAATTAGTTAGTTCTTTTGCCCTACTGTACATAGGTTAATTAATTAGTTAGTTATTTTTTTAGGTTAATTACGTAGTTAGTTTTTTTAGGTTCATTACTTATTTAGATAAGCCCAAGAACAAGAAAAGAAAAGAAAGAAAGAAGACCTAAATGGACAAGGAGGAGAAATCATAGAAAAAGGAAGAAGAAGAAAAAAGAATACAGAAAAATAAGAACTAAAGTCTATTGTCACTGGGAGAAGCTTATTTCCACAGTTGTTGCAACTAAACCAAGTGTAGTTGGCGCTGCCGCTGCCGCTGGAGATGCGACGGATATAATAAGTCGGTCATAACCCCTCTTTAGTGTGGTTTGGTTTAGTTGCGACATCGCTGTTTTCATGTTTTTCGTCAATCACCATTCCAGATAATCTGCCATATTCTCGTAACTTGTCTCGAGTGAGGGAGCAAGCCAACCGTTTGCTTTTCGATTGAGGGCAATGCTTGATTTTCCGCATTTTATAAGGGATGATGATACTGATTGTAGGTATAGTGCGGCAGGAGTGGTGATCGGCTTAGCCACTATCATTATCCAGCCACATTCCAATTGAAACCCATTTTAATACAACTTTTACTCGCAATCTGCTTCAACCACCGTGGGGTGTATTATTGGTCTCACGACGTGGTTCCTACTACAGCTAGTGTAGGATTCAAGTAGTTGACCCTGTTTACCTTCATTATGAAAGACCATTGTTCAGGTGCATCCAAGTGTTAAGAGCAACCCAAACATTGTTAAGCAAATATACGAGACCAAATGTCCACGGACACGTCTGCCATATCCAGATGCAGCTATAGAGGAGTAAGTCATAAAACCATAGACATCAAATATGGGCCGGTTCTTTTAGCGCTTATAGCTAGCTGTGGAAATAAGCTGCCCCTCCCCAACTGATTTTAGAAACCCAACATAAATATTTTAGACAAGAGGAAGAAGGAAAATAAGGAAAATGAAGAAGAAAAAGAAGACAAGAGGAAGAAGGAAAAGAAGGACGAAGAAGAAGAAAAATAAGTAGAAGTGGAGATGAAAAAATAAGTAGAAGTAGAAGATGAAAAAAAAAGTAGGGGAAAAGGAGTCGAGGGTCTAGGGGTCGAGGATCGAGGTGTCGAGGGTCGAGGGGAAAAGGGGTCGAGGGGTCGAGGATTTTCCATCCCGATCACGACACCCCGACCCCCTGACCCCGACACCCTGACCCCGACACGACACCCCGACCCCGCCTCGACACCCTAACACTACGACCCCGACACAGCACCCCGACATAGCACTGCTACCTCTTGAGCACTGCCTTGGTTTTCCCTTGAAGAGGAAAGGGCGATGCAGCAAAGTAGCGCAAGTATTTCCCTCAGTTTTGAGAACCAAGGTATCAATCCAGTAGGAGGCTCCTCAAAAGTCCCTCGTACCTACACAAACAAACAAGAACCTCGCAACCAACGCGATAAAGGGGTTGTCAATCCCTTCATGGTAACTTGCAAAAGTGAGATCTGATAGAGATAATAAGATAAGATAAATATTTTTGGTATTTTTATGATATAGATTGGAAAGTAAAGATTGCAAATAAAAGTAGATTGGAAACTTATATGATAAAAGATAGACCCGGGGGCCATAGGTTACACTAGTGGCTTCTCTCAAGATAGCATAAGTATGACGGTGGGTGAACAAATTACTGTCGAGCAATTGATAGAAAAGTGCATAGTTATGAGAGTATCTAGGCATGATCATGTATATAGGCATCACGTCCGCAACAAGTAGATCGAAACGATTCTGCATCTATTACTATTACTCCACACATCGACTGACTCCTGCCTGCATCTAGAGTATTAAGTTCATAAGAACAGAGTAACACATTAAGCAAGATGACATGATGTAGAGGGATAAACTCAAGCAATATGATATAAACCCCATCTTTTTATCCTCGATGGCAACAATACAATACGTGCATAGCTGCCACTGCTGTCACTGGGAAAGGACACCGCAAGATTGAACCTAAAGCTAAGCACTTCTCCCATTGCAAGAAAGATCAATCTAGTAGGCCAAACCAAACTGATAATTCGAAGAGACTTGCAAAGATAACTAATCACACATAAAAGAATTCAGAGCAGATTCAAATATTTCTCATAGATAAACTTGATCATAAACCCACAATTCATCGAATCTCGACAAACCCACCGCAAAAAGAGTTACATCGAATAGATCTCCAAGAAGACCGAGGAGAACTTTGTATTGAGATTCAAAGAGATAGAAGAAGCCATCTAGCTAATAACTATGGACCCGAAGGTCTGTATTAAACTACTCACAACTCGTTAGAGAGGCCTTGGAGATGATGTAGAGGCCCTCCATGGCCGATTCCCCCTCCGGCGGAGCGCCGACGAAGGCTCCAAGATTGGATCTCACGGATACAGAAGGTTGTGGCGGTGGAAATAGTATTTCATGGTGCTCCTGGATGTTCTCGGGGTACGTGGATATGTATAGGAGGAAGAAGTAGGTCGGCTGAGCCACGAGGGGCCCACAAGGGTGGGGGGCACGCGCAACCCCCTAGGGCGCACCGGGATCCCTCGTGGCCGCCTTGTTTGTTGCTTGGCGTCCACTCTAAGTCTCCTGGATTGCGTTTGTTCCGAAAAGATCGCTCCCGAAGGTTTCATTCGGTTTGGACTCCGTTTGATATTCCTTTTCTTCGAAACACTGAAATAGGCAAAAAAACAGCAATTCGGGCTGGGCCTCTGGTTAGCAGGTTGGTCCCAAAAATGATATAAAAGTGTAAAGTAAAGCCCATAAACATCCAAAATGGGTAATATAATAGCATGGAACAATCAGAAATTATAGATACGTTGGAGACATATCAAGCATCCCCAAGCTTAATTCCTGCTCGTCCTCGAGTAGGTAAATGATAAAAACAGAATTTTTGATGTGGAATGCTACCTACCATAATTCTCAATGTAATTTTCTTTATTGTGTCATGAATGTTTAGATCCAAATGATTTAAGACAAAAGTTCATAAGAAATAGTAATACTTCAAGCATACTAACAAGGCAATCATGTCTTCTCAAAATAACATGGCTTTAGAAGGTTCATCCCTACAAAATCATATAGTTAGGCTATGTTTCATTTTGATCACACAAAATACTCCCATCAAGCACAACCCCGGTTTCAGCCAAGCAATTGGTTCATACTTTTTAACACACTTCAGCTTTTTTCAACTCTCACGCAATACATGAGCGTGAGCCATGGATATAGCACTATGGGTGGAATAGAATATGATAATGGAGGTTGTGTGGAGAAGACAAAAAGGAGAAAGTCTCATGTTGACGAGGCTAATCAACAGGCTATGGAGATGCCCATCAATTGATGTCAGCATGAGGAGTAGGGATTGCCATGCAACGGATGCACTAGAGCTATGAATGTATGAAAGCTCAACAAAAGAAACTAGTGGGTGTGCATCTATCTTGCTTGCTCATGAAGACCTAGGGCATTTTGAGGAAGCCCATCGTTGAATATACAAGCCAAGTTCTATAATGAGAAATTCCCACTAGTATATGAAAGTGACAACATATGAGACTCTCTATATGAACAACATGGTGCTACTTTGATGCACAAGTGTGGAAAAAGATAGTAACATTGTCCCCTTTTTTTATTTTCTTCTTTTTTTGGGCCTTTTTTTGGCCTTTCTTTTTTTCCTTTTTTTTCGTGGCCTTTCTTTTTTGCCTTTTTTTATTTGGGGACAATGCTCTAATAATCATGATCATCACACTTCTATTTATTTACAACTCATGAATTACAACTCGATACTAGAACAAGATATGACTCTATATGAATGCCTCCGGCGGTGTACCGAGATGGGCAATGAATCAAGAGTGACTTGTATGAAAAATTATGAAGGTGACTTTGCCAAAAATACGATGTCAACTACATGATCATCCAAAAGCAATATGACAATTATGGTGCATGTCATGATAAACGGAACGGTGGAAAGTTGCATGGCAATATATCTCGGAATGGCTATGGAAATGCCATAATAGGTAGGTATGGTGGTTGTTTTGAGGAAGATATAATGAGGTTTATGTGAGATAGAGCGTATCGTATCACGGGGTTTGGATGCACCAGCGAAGTTTGCACCAACTCTCAAGGTGAGAAAGGGCAATGCACGGTACCGAAGAGGCTAGAAATGATGGAAAGGTAAGAGTGCGTATAATCCATGGACTTCACATTAGTCATAAAGAAGTCATATACTTATTGAAAAAGTTGTATTAGCCCTCGAAGCAATGTACTACTATGCATGCTCCTAGGGGAAGTGTTGGTAGGAGTTAACCATCGCGCGATCCCAACCTCCACACATAAGGAAGGCAATCAAGAGAGCACCCTATGCAACAAATTTGTTACACAACTTTTACCATACGTGCATGCTACGGGACTTGCCAAGCATTCTTTAAATTCACAATTAACCAACTAGCATGACTCTAATATCACTACCTCTATATCTCAAAACAATTATCAAGCATCAAATTGATCATAGCATCCAATTCACTTCCTATGATAGTTTTTGTTATACCCAACTTGGATGCCCATCATTCTAGGACCAATTTTATAACCATAGAAAATACCATGCTGTTCTAAAAGACTCTCAAAATAATATAAATGAAGCATGAGAGGTCAATAATTTCTACAAAATTAAGCCACCGCCGTGCTCTAAAAGATATAAGTGAAGCACTAGAGCAAAATTATCTAGCTCAAAAGATATAAGTGAAGCACATAGAGTATTCTAATAAATTCCAAATCATGTGGGTCTCTCCCAAAAGGTGTGTACAGCAAGGATGATTGTGTTAAACTAAAAAGCAAAGACTAATATCATACAAGACGCTCCAAGCAAAACACATATCATGTGGCGAATAAAAATATAGCTCCAAGTAAAGTTACCGATAGACGAAGACGAAAGAGGGGATGCCTTCCGGGGCATCCCCAAGCTTAGGATTTTGGTTGTCCTTGTATTATCTTTGGGTGCCATGGGCATCCCCAAGCTTAGGCTCTTGCCACTCCTTATTCCATAGTCCATCAAATCTTTACCCAAAACTTGAAAACTTCACAACACAAAGCTCAACAGGAAATCTCATAAGCTCCGTTAGTGCAAGAAACAAAAACCACCACATAAGGTACTGTAATGAACTCATTCTTTATTTATAATGGTGTTAAAACTACTGTGTTCCAACTTCTCTATGGTTCATACCCCCCGATATTAGCCATAGATGCATCAAAATAAGCAAACAACACACGAAAAACAGAATCTGTCAAAAACAAAACAGTCTGTAGCAATCTGTAACTTTCGAATACTTATGGAACTATAAAACTCCTACCAAAACAGGACGTCCTGGGAAATTTGTATATCGATCTACTGCAAAAATAATCAACACAAAATCACATTTCTGGGATTTACTAAAATTATTCTCATGCGTGCAAAAGTTTCTATTTTTCAGCAGAATCAAATTAATTATCACCGTAGGTTATCCTATAGGTTCTACTTGGCACAAACACTAATTAAAACATAAAACCACATGTAAACAGAAGCTAGATGAATTATTTATTACTAAACAGAAGCAAAAAGCAAGGAACAAAAAATAAAATCGGGATGTCTCCCAACAAGCGCTATCGTTTAACGCCCCTAGCTAGGCATAAAAGCGAGAATAGATCTACGTATTGCCATCTTTGGTATTCAATTCATAAGTGGCTTGCATAATAGACTCATAAGCTAATTTGACTTTCTTTCTAGGGAAGTGTTCCATGCCCTTCCTTAATGGAAATTGGAACCTAATATTCCCTTCCTTCATATCAATAATTGCACCAATCGTTTTAAGGAAAGGTCTACCAACAATAATAGGACATGAAAGATTGCAATCTATATCATGAACGATAAAATCTACGAGCACACATAATTACTATTTGCAACAATAAGAACATAATTAATCCTGCCCATCGGTTTCTTAATAGTGGAATCCGCAAGATGCAATTTTAAAGAGAAATCATCAAAATCATGGAAACCTAGCACATCACATAAAGTTTTGGAATTGTGGAAACACTAGCACCCAAATCACTCAAAGCATAGCACTCATGATCTTTAATTTTAGTTTTTATAGTAGGTTCCCACTCATCATAAAGTTTTCTAGGTATAGAAACTTCCAATTCAAGTTTTTCCTGATAAGATTGCATCAAAGCATCAACAATATGTTTGGTAAAAGCTTTATTTTGACTATAAGCATGAGGTGAATTCAACATGGATTGCAACAAGGAAATACAATCTATTAAAGAACAATTATCATAATTAAATTCCTTGAAATCCATAATAGTGGGTTCATTGCTATGTAAAGTTTTGACCTCTCCAATCCCACTTTTACCAAATTTAGCATCAAGATCTAAAAACTCCAAATCATTGGGACGCCTTTTAACTAAAGTTGACTCATCTCCAGTCCCATTATTATCAAGATTCATATTGCAAAACAAATATTTTAATAGGGGACACATCAATAACTTTTAGATCTTCATCATTATTTTCATGGAAACTAGAAGAACACGCTTTTACAAAGCAATATTTCTTAGCATGCATCCTAGCGGTTCTTTCTTTGCACTCATCAATGGAAATTCTCATGACTTTGAGAGACTCATTGATATCATGATTAGGTGGAATAGATCTAAGTTTCAAAGAATCAACATCAAGAGAGAGTCTATCAACGTTCCTAACCAATTCATCAACTTTAAGCAATTTTTCTTAAAGCAAAGCATTGAAATTCTTCTGAGAGATCATAAATTCTTTAACACTATTCTCAAAATCAGATGGCATCTTATTAAAATTTCCATAAGAGTTCTTGTAGGAATTACCATAATTATTAGAGGAATTACTAGGAAATGGCCTAGGATTAAAGTTTCCTCTATACGCGTTGTTACCAAAATTATTCCAACCAAAAAAATTCACATCCATAGATTAATTATTATTCTCAATCAAAGTAAATAAAGGCATATCATTGGGATCAATAGGAGCACTCTTAGTAGCAAACAATTTCATAAGTTCATCCATCTTTCCACTCAAAACATTAATTTCTTCTATCGCATGAACTTTCTTACTAGTAGATCTTTCGGTGTGCCATTAGGAATAATTAACCATAATATTATCAAGGAGTTTAGTAGCTTATCCTAATGTGATTTCCATAAAAGTGTCTCCCGCGGCCGAATCTAAAAGATTTCTAGAAGCAAAATTTAATCTAGAATAAAAATTTTGTATGATCATCCATAAATTCAAACCATGTGTAGGGCAATTGCAAATCATTAATTTCATTATTTACCAAGATTGGGCAACATGCTCATGATCAAGTTGTTTAAAATTCATAATATCGTTTCTAAGAGAGATGATCTTAGCGAGAGGAAAATACTTAGAGATAAAAGCATCTTTGCACTTATTCCATGAATCAATACTATTTTTAGGCAAAGACGAAAACCAAGTTTTAGCACGATCTCTAAGTGAAAACGGAAATAACTTCAATTTAACAATATCATTATCCGTATCTTTCTTCTTTTGCATATCACACAAATCCACAAAGTTGTTTAGATGAGTAGCGACATCTTCACTAGGAAGGCCGGAGAATTGATCTTTCATAACAAGATTCAACAAAGCAACATTGATTTCACAAGATTCAACATCATTAAGAGGAGCAATCAGAGTGCTAAGGAAATCATTATTATTGGTATTGGAAAAGACACACAATTTGGTATTATCTTGAGCCATTGTGACAAGCAATCCAACACACAAGCACACAAGAGGAAGGTGAAAAAAAATGCAGACGGGAAAGAGAGGGCGAATAAAATGGCAAGGGTGAAGTGGGGGAGAGGAAAACGAGAGGCAAATGGCAAATAATGTAATGCGAGAGAGATGAGTTTGTGATGGGTACTTGGTATGTCTTGACTTGAGCGAAGGCCTCCCCGGCAACGGTGCCAGAAATCCTTCTTGCTACCTCTTGAGCACTGTGTTGGTTTTCCTTTGAAGAGGAAAGGGTGATGCAGCAAAGTAGCATAAGTATATTTCCCTCAGTTTCGAGAACCAAGGTACCAATCTTGTAGGAGGCTCCTCAAAAGTCCCTCGTACCCACACAAACAAACAAGAACCTCGCAACGAACGCGATAAAGGGGTTGTCAATCCCTTCACGGTAACTTGCAAAAGTGAGATCTGATAGAGATAATAAGATAAGATAAATATTTTTGGTATTTTTATGATATAGATTGGAAAGTAAAGATTGCAAATAAAAGTAGATTGGAAACTTATATGATAGAAGATAGACCTTGGGGCCATAGGTTTCACTAGTGGCTTCTCTCAAGATATCATAAGTATTATGGTGGGTGAACAAATTACTTTCGAGCAATTGATAGAAAATGGCATAGTTATGAGATTATCTAGGCATGATCATGTATATAGGCATCGCGTCCACAACAAGTAGATCGAAACGATTCTGCATCTACTAATATTACTCCACACGTCGACCGACTCCTGCCTGCATCTAGAGTATTAAGTTCATAAGAACAGAGTAACGCATTAAGCAAGATGACATGATGTAGAGGGATAAACTCAAGCAATATGATATAAACCCCATCTTTTTATCCTCGATGGCAAAAATACAACATGTGCCTTGCTACCCCTGCTGTCACTGGGAAAGGACACCCCAAGATTGAACCCAAAGCTAAGCACTTCTCCCATTGCAAGAAAGATCAATCTAGTAGGCCAAGTCAAACTGATAATTCGAAGAGACTTGCAAAGATAACTAATCACACATAAAAGAATTCAGAGGAGATTCAAATATTTCACATAGATAAACTTGATCATAAACCCACAATTCATTGGATCTCGACAAACACACCACAAAAAGAGTTACATCCAATAGATCTCCAAGAAGATCAAGGAGAACTTTGTATTGACATTCAAAGAGAGAGAAGAAGCCATCTAGCTAATAACTATGGACCCGAAGGTCTGTGGTAAACTACTCACAACTCATCGGAGAGGCCTTCGACATGATGTACAGGCACTCCATGGTCCATTCCCCCTCCGGCGGAGCGCCGACGAACGCTCCAAGATTGGATCTCGCGGATACAAAAGGTTGCGGTGGTGGAAATAGTTTTTCATGGTGCTCCTGGATGTTCTCGGGGTACGTGGATATATATAGGAGGAAGAAGTAGGTCGGTTGAGCCATGAGGGGCCCATGAGGGTGGGAGGCGCGCCCACCCCCCCTAGGGCGTGTCGGGCACCCTCATGGCCGCCTTGTTTGTAGCTTGACGTCCACTCGAAGTCTCCTGGATTGCGTTTGTTCCGAAAAGATCAATCCTGAAGGTTTCATTCTGTTTGGACTCCGTTTGATATTCCTTTTCTTCGAAACACTGAAATAGGGAAATAAACAGCAATTCGGGTTGGGCCTCCGGTTTGTAGGTTAGTCCCAAAAATGAAATAAAAGTGTAAAGTAAAGCCCATAAACATCCAAAACGGGTAATATAATAGCATGGAACAATCAAAAATTATAGATACGTTGGAGATGTATCAGGCACCCCTGACCCCGACACAACACCCTGACATGATGATACGTCTCCAACATATCTACTTTTCCAAACACTTTTGCCCTTGTTTTGGACTCTAACTTGCATGATTTGAATGCAACTAACCCGGACTGATGCTGTTTTCAGCAGAATTGCCATGGTGTTATTTTTGTGCATAAATAAAAGTTATCGGAATGACCTGAAAATCCACGGAGACACGTTTTGGAATTAATAAAAAATATTGGCGAAAGAATCAGCGTAAGGGGGCGCACACACCCTGTCCACGAGGGTGTAGGGCGCGCCCACCCCCCTGGGGCGCACCCCCTGCCTCGTGGGTCCCCTGGACGTCCACCGACCTCAACTCCAACTCCATATATTCATGTTCGGGGAAAAAAATCAGAGATAAGGATTTATCACGTTTTACGATACGGAGCCGCCGCCAAGCCCTAATCTTCCTCTGGAGGGCTGATCTGGAGTCCGTTCAGGGCTCCGGAGAGGGGAATCCGTCGACATCATCATCATCAACCATCCTCCATCACCAATTTCATGATGCTCACCGCCGTGCATGAGTAATCTCATCGTAGGCTTGCTGGACGGTGATGGGTTGGATGAGATTTACCATGTAATCGAGTTAGTTTTGTTAGGGTTTGATCCCTAGTATCCATTATGTTCTAAGATTGATGTTGCTATGACTTTTCCATGCTTAATGCTTGTCACTAGGGCCCGAGCGCCATGACTTCAGATCTGAACCTATTGTGTTTTCATGAATATATGTGAGTTCTTGATCCTATCTTGCAAGTCAATAGTCACCTACTATGTGTTATTATCCGGCAACCCCGAAGTGACAATAATCGGGACCACTCCCGGTGATGACCGTAGTTTGAGGAGTTCATGTATTCAGTATGTGCTAATGCTTTGGTCCAGTACTCTATTAAAAGGAGGCCTTAATATCCCTTAGTTTCCAATAGGACCCCCCTGCCACAGGAGGGTAGGACAAAAGATGTGATGCAAGTTCTTTTCCATAAGCACATATGACTATATTCGGAATACATGCCTACATTACATTGATGAACTGGAGCTAGTTTTGTGTCACCCTATGTTATAACTGTTGCATGATGAATTGCATCTAACATAATTATCCATCATTGATTCATTTCCTACGAGCTTTTCACATATTGATCTTTGCTTAGTTACTTTTCCGTTGCCACTGTTATGATTGCTACAAAATTGCTACTATTACTTTTGCCATCGTTACTGTTACCTCCATACTACTTTGCTACTAAATACTTTGCTGCAGATATTAAGTCTTTCAGGTGTGGTTGAATTGACAACTCAGCTGCTAATACTTGAGAATATTCTGTGGCTCCCCTTGTGTCGAATCAATAAATTCGGGTTGAATACTCTACCCTCAAAAACTATTGCGATCCCCTATACTTGTGGGTTATCAAGACTATTTTCTAGCGCCGTTGCCGGGGAGCATAGCTCTATTATTTGAGTCACTTGGGATTTATATCTGTTAATCATTATGAGGAACTTGAAAGATGAAAGAACCAATATTTGTCCCTCAACTACGAGGGGAGGTAAGGAACAGCCATCTAGCTCTGCACTTGATTCACCTTCTGTTATGAGTAAATTTGCGACACCTACACCTGCTATTGATTCTGATATGTCGCATGTCATTGATGATGCCATTTCTTCTATGCATGATGCTTATGATGAAACTACTTCTCTGCTTGATAATATTATGCCATTAGGTGAATTTCTTGATGAACAACTTGCTAGGGTTAGAATGAAATGATTGAAACTGATAATATTGAAGAAAGTGATGACAAAGATTCTCCCCTAGATATGAATTGCCTGTTGTACCTGAGGGTTATGTTATGGATGAAGAAACTGCTAGAGACCTTTTTGCTTGCAAAGATAGATATGATCTTAAGAAACTGTTAGCTAAGCTGAAAGAAAAGTCTCTGAATGCTAGAATGAAATAGGACCCTACTTTTGCTACTTCACCTATCTGCGTTACTAATAAGGATTATGAATTCTCTGGCGATCCTGAGTTAATCACTTTGGTTGAATATGATCTTTTTATGGCTATGAATCTGGAACTATTGTGGCACATCTTACTATATTGAATAATATAGCCACCCTATTCACTCATGAGGAAAAAATTCGCTATATTTATATCCTTAAATTGTTTCCTTTCTCTTTAAAGGGTGATGCTAAAATATGGTTTAATTATCTTGCTCCTGGTTGTGTGCGTAGTCCCTAGGATATGATTTATTACTTCTTTGCAAAATATTTTCCTGCTTATAAGAAACAAGCTGCCTTAAGGGAAATATTTAATTTTGTGCAATTTGAAGAAGAGAGTCTCCCACAAGCGTGGGGGAGGCTTCTCCGATTACTTATTGCTTTGCCTGATCATCCTCTCAAGAAAAAAATGAAATACTTGATATCTTTGATAATGAGGCTAACCGATGCTTCCAGGGACCACCTAGATAGTTGTGCTGGTTGTGTTTTTAGGGAAAGAACTATTGAGCAAGCTGAATTGCTATTGAATAATATATTGAGTAATGATAATGATTGGACACTTCCTGAACCAACTACTAAGCCAACTCCGAAGAAAGGGGTATTCTATTTCTCAGTCCTGAAGATATGCAAGAAGCAAAGAAATCTATGAAAGAAAAAGGTACTAAAGTTGAAGATGTTAAGAATTTACCACCTATTGAAGAAATACATGGTCTTGATAACCCGACACATGTAGTAAAGGTAAATTCTATCTATAGATTTGATGAAGGTGATATTCCTTGTTACAAATATGCTAGTCAATGCTTGGATGAGTTTGATTATTTTATTGTTAAACAAGAAAACTTCAATGCTTAGTTGGCAGACAATTGAAACGTAATGCTTATATGGTTGAACACTTGAGTGATTATATGTCTAGAGTTAAAGGTGACCTTAAGCTTATTAGTAAACATGCATCCATGTTTACCACTCAAGTAGAACAAGTGCTGAAGGCACTATATGATTAAATAATAAGAATAATGATAATGTTGTTAGAGTTATGACTAGAGGTGGTAGAATGACCCAGGAACCTTTGTATCCTGAGGGCCATCCAAAGAGAGTTGAGCAAGATTCTCAAAGAACTAATATTGATGCACCTAGTCCTTCTAAGAAAAAGAAAAAGAAAAATGATAGGACTTTGCATGCTTCTAGTGAACCTATTATAGACACACCTGAGAATCCCAATGATATTTCTATTTCTGATGCTGAAACATAATCCGATAATGAACATGAACCTAGTGATAATGTTCATGATGATGTTCATGTTGATGCTCAACCTAGTAAAAACAATGATGTAGAAATTGAACCTGTTGTTGATCTTGATAACCCACAATCAAGGAATCAACATTATGATAAGAGAGACTTCGTTGCTAGCTTGGAAGAACGGTAAAGAAAGAGAACCATGGGTTCAGAAACCCATGCCTTTTCCTCCTAAGCCATCCAAGAAAAAGGATGATGAGGATTTTGAGCGCTTTGCTAAAATGATTAGACCTAGCTTTTTGCGTATGCGTTTGACTGATATTCGTAAAATGAATCCTTATGCTAAGTATATGAAAGATATTGTTAAAAATAAAAGAAAGATACTGGAAGCTGAAATTTCCACCATGCTTGCTAATTATACCTTTAAGGGTGGAATACCAAAGAAACTAGGAGATCCAGGAGTACCAAGTATACCATGCTCCATTAAAAGGAACTATGTTGAAACTGCTTTACATGATATTGGAGCCGGTGTTAGTGTTATGCCTATCTCTTTGTATCGTAGACTTGATTTGTATAAGTTGACACTTACTGAAACCTATTTACAAATGGACGATAAATCAACTGCTATACCCGTCAGTATTTGTGAGGATGTGCCTGTTGTGGTAGCAAACATTACTATTTTAACGGACTTTGTTATTCTTGGTATTCCCGAGGACGACGGTATGTCGATCATCCTTTGTAGACCTTTTCTAAATACTGCAAGGCTGTGATTGATTGCAACAAAAGCAATGTAACTTTTCATGTTAATGGTAATGAGCATACGGTACACTTTCCGAAGAAACAACCTCAAGTTCATAGTATCAATTCTATTGGAAAATTTTCAATGATTACTATTGGAGGTTTTGAATTCCCTCTTACTACTATCAAAAAGAAATATGATATTCTTATTGTTAGGGACATGCATATCCCCGTTGAGGTAACCTAGTGTCATTCGAAAATTCTCCGGTTTCATGTTATTCGGAAGAAGTTTGTTAACAAGACTTGATCAACCTTGTTAGTGGATTCCTTTTGATGAGCATGAGATGGATGAAGTTAGAAAGCACAACCTTCTATACCCCCCTTCTACTTTCCGTTATTTAGATTAAATAAAGTAAAAATAGTATTATTTTTTGTCTGTTTTATGAATTATCAATGGAATAAAAAATACCCCAAAAATAAAAGTTCTCCAAATGCCCTGAAAATGGAGTATGATTTTTTGTAGAATATTTAAGAATTGCTGGCACTTAGAACATACCAGGAGGACCCACCATTTGGCCATGAGGGCACAGGGCCCGCCCCTGCCTCGTGGGCCCCACGTGGCCCCCCTCCACTTATTCCAGCACCCACACACTTCCTATTCCTCTAAAAAAACATCCCGTAGCTCAAACTCGTGTTCTAGCTCGTTTTGCTGCCATTTTCGATCTCCTTGCTCAAAGCTCCATTAACAAAACTGCTTTGGGAGATTGTTCCTCGGTATGTGACTCCTCGAATGGTCCAATTAGTTTTTGTTCTAGTGCTTTATTTATTGCAAATTTTTTCTACTGAGGTGACCCTGTTCTTGAGCTTGCGTGTCAAATTTATATGGTCCAAAGTAGTTTTAATGCATGATATAGTCTCTAGGCACTTGTGGGAGTAGTTGCTATCAATTTTGTTGAGTTTGATTCACTTTTATTTTGAGTCACTAAAAATTTCAGAATTTTTCAGAGAAAGAAAATGATGAGGAGATTGTTGAGGGGCTCCTCGAGCCCAAGCTCGAAGGATAAGCGGAATGAGGAGAATAAAAAGCCCAAATATGATCTTCCTCGCACTACGGAGGTTTGGCCGTGCGAATGGCCTTGTGATGCGTTCTTGAGAGTAGCAGGAATTTACGATGAATTTTATTATTTGGCTGAGAATGCAGGCCTCTGTAACGCAACCAATATCCTGCTACAGTAACCCTCTGTGATTAAGCTAATCATTTTTTCAAACAGTGCTTAATCACCTTTGTTCAATATCCCATTTGAAATTCCAGTCAATTCAAATTCAAGTGAAGTTTGAAGTTGCTCAAAATTTGCTGGAAAAGTGTTCATCATTTGACAAAAATTCCATAACAATTATTTGTTAAGGAACACAACATCACTTTTGTGCAAAGATGAGCATTAGCAATTATAACAGCACCAATCCAGCATTTTTAAATCTACACCTACTATTGAAGGGAGGTGGTATTCTTGGTTTCGTCCCGCTTAGTTGGTCCGATGTTATGTTTTTTTCTTTGCTTTTCATCCGTGATGCGTCATCCGTACGTGGTCTCCTGCCTGGTTCCTACAAGGTGGGATTATTTGACACTGTAGCGGCCGCTGCACCCTGCCTACTCCAAGATTTGAGAAAAAGTCCAGCCCAACCAAAAGCCCATTATACTAGCCCAGGAATCCATCCAGCTAGCTCTAGCTAGCTTGGCATGTAGGATCTCCAGTTAATACGTATGTGTGTATTGTCGGCCGAAACTTCGGGCCGATGAATCACGTCGTATACGTACACCAGAAAGTGTACTATGACGAATCTGCCACACTAATTTTTTCTATATGAATCGTGTATCGGGATCGGGGAGGCTCCATCGCTACACAGGAAGAGGATCATGGAGGCGGTAGCACCGGTCGAGGAGTAGAGGATCATCGAAGGAGGATGTGCGATAACGCATCATGTCAGGACCCCGACTCGATGTCACATCGATCTAGCCGGTAACACCTCATATCACTTTGCGGCCTCACGCACGGTATCCCCACGGGTGTCGCCTTACCTTTGCCCGGGACCGTTTGCGCCTTTTGGCTCACGTATATGATAGTGTCGCTAGCATCCATATGATAAGGAGCCCGGGCTGACATGACTAGTCGTAAACCCAAAGTGGCACAGACTTACAGGGACAGGCATCCATGACCCAGCTTCGAACGTGTCGGTCATCAGCAAGTGGGTCCGGGCTGTAGCACTGGGCTAGCAGGACTCCGGTAAACCGGGCTGTAGCGGGCTAACAGGACTCCGGTACTCAAAGCGTGACATTTCCCTGAAGGGACAGACACAGGAACGAAGAAGGACACATGCCGGCCAGCCTAAGTGTTCCAGAGCAGTAGCAAGCTACCATGGCTCAGCGGTAACACTAGGAGACATTTCCCGATAAGAGAGGCTACTAAAGATAAACAACTAGGTAGTCAGATCCCACACATACCAAGCATTTCAATCATACACACAATATGCTCGATATGTGCAAATACAACGAAGCATCACAACATGACTCTACGACACAAGTACTTTATTTAAGGCTCAGAGAGCCATACATAACATACACAAGGTACGGGTCACACGACCCAGCATTCAAGTCATACAGTCATACAAACCAGCAGCGGAAGTAACTTGTCTGAGTACAGACAACTAGTAAAATAAAAGAGGCTTGGAAAGCCTGGCTATACTACGTGGTCCTTCACAAGCTCAGGGTCACCACCTGGGTCTTTAGCCTACTCGTTGATGTCAACGTCTACATAGGACCCATCAGAAGGGGTTGCAGCGTCTTCTGTAAAATGTAAATTATAGCAACATGAGTACAAAGGTACTCAGCAAGACTTACATCAGATCCTACATACATGCATATTATCAAGAAGGGTTGGTGGAGTTATTGCAGCAAGCCAGCTTTGACTCTTGGCTAGACTATCCTACGATACTTCAACTTGAAATGGTTTTGCGCACACGAGTCCACTACTCACCACTTCAATACACTACCGAGGATCCACCTCCGTCTTCCTACGGAAGAGCCATCCTCGGCACTCACACTTATCTTGAGAATTTTAGCAGTTTCCATTTACTTGTCTATGAACTGTATAGGCAACCAAGTAGTCCTTTACCGCGGACGCGGCTATTCGAATAGATCATGATAACCCTGCAGGGGTGTACTTCTTCATACATGTTTCCACCACTTAGCGTCTGCACACGACATGTGCTCGGCAGACTTCAAGCGAAAGCCGACGTGGGTGTAGACCACGACCTACCTAAACACTTAAGCCTCTAGTCCAGGTTTATCGCCTATCCAGGTTCCATCCGCAGGGAGTCCGGCCGAGGTTTCCCATACGGCCCCGAACGATGTGAACAGGGTTCCCGAGATACCTAACGGGTATTCGGTACACCGTGCCACGTACCTATCGCATCACAGCCCACCCCTACGGTCAGCGCTGTCCACGGCCTCCAGTAGGCTACAAACACCAGAAACTACTTGCAACTCCTGGACAGAGAGCTAGGGTGAATAAGAAGTCGAGCGGGGTCATATTTCAGGGCCCAATGCATGGTAGTAGCTGTATCTTAAATCACACATACAGATCTCAGTGCTTAAGGTCGGCTTCAATGAAACAACCCACCATGTACTCCTACATGGCCTCTCATCGATACCTTTACCAAATCGTGTTCACCACACCACTCTCATTACCGACATAATCATTTCACTCTAGCCATCACCCAGATGAACCAGACCTGACACGACTCTAAGCATAGCAGGCATAGCAAGGTAGGAACAACACATACATATGGCTCAATCAACTCCTACACATGCTAGTGGGTTTCATCTAGTTACTGTGGCAATGACAGGTCATGCAGAGGAAATGGGTTCAACTACCGTAGCACACAGCAGTTTGAAACGCATTGTCTTAATGCAGTGAAAGAGAGCAGGAGCGAGAACATGGGATTGTATCGATATGATCAAATGGTTGGTTGCTTGCCTGATGGTTCGATGCACTGATACGGTTCTTCGTTAGGGTACTCACGGTACTCCTCGGAGGCAGAACCTGTCGCAAAGGACACCGATACACAACCATCACCAAACAATGTGCAACAATATGATGCATGCATGAAACATGGCAATATGAGTGTGTTGGGCTAATGCAACTAAAACCAGAAGGGTTTGAACAAATTTGAATCAAAGATTCAAATTTCAAACTCAAACATGGCCTTTTAAAGTGCTTTTCCTTGTTCTTCTTAAAACATCAATTTAACTTGTTTGATCATGCATGAAAATAGTACAGATGGATAGATTGGATTTTTCTGATCATTTTTCATATATAATTTGTCTAATTTGGAGTTACAGAATAAAAGTTATGAATTTTTGAAGTTTAAATAATATTCTGGAATTTCCTGATTTAAATTAAATCCAGAAATATATATATTGCGCCAGCATGACATCAGCATGACGTCAGCGGTCAACTGCGGCTGGCTGAGGTCAAACCTGACGTGTGGGGTCCACACGTCAGTGACAGGGGGGTTAAACAGGGTTAGTTTAATCCTAATTAGGAATTAGTGGCGGTGGGGCCCACTGGTCAGTGTCAGGGGGTTAGCTAACAGTGATTAGCACTAATCTGACCACCTGGCCGACGGGGCCCACGCATCAGTGACCCTGGGGGGGTCAAACCCCAGGTCAAACAGGTCAAACCCATCGGCGACATGACGCCGGCGAGGCCCGAGACGGCGGCGCGACACGGAAACGCGCTACAGGGCACGGGCGAGGCCGTGCTTGGGCTCGTTGGAGAGCCCTTGCTCCCGCGCGTCGAACAGTGGTGGTGGCCGTGCCTGAGGTGGCCGGTACCGACGACGGCGAGCTCGTGAGCGGCGGCCGGAGTTCGGGTGCGGTCGGGATCGGCGATGCAGGGCGCTAGGGGAGGCGTTGGTGCATGCTACGTGCTCCTGGTGAGGTGTGGAGCACGATGGTGTGCTCGGCTTCCAGCTACAACGGCTCCAGCCACGGCGGCGACGAGGCACGGCGGCGGCGAGCTTCGGAGCTCAAGGGGACAGCAACTACAGGATGCTAGGGACGACGGGGCAAGGGGGAATCGGTTCAGCGGCTCACCGCGGAGCTGCAGGGATGGTTAGCGGGCTCGGGGACGTCCGGTAGCTCTCGAATCGACGGCGACGATCTCCGGTGGCCGAGGAGGGGAACGGCGACATGGGCGGCGATGCAGGGCTTCCGGAGGGGCTTGTCTTGGTGGGGAGGAAGAGGGGGTCGCGGCGGAGCCTCTGGGCTAGTCGGGGGAGCGAGGGAAGGGTGGTGGCTGCAGC